>NC_135155.1:6060606-6363636 GCF_050948215.1 Halictus rubicundus
TGCGGACCTCTTAAAGCTCCTCGGGAAAGTATACGCTGACTCATGAATTTGGATTTATTCAAATCTCGTGTGCACCGCCCTTTTTCTTTGTAAAAATTTCGCCCCGAGAAGGAAGCTTGCGAGACGCGTGTTGGGGTTCGGAATTGCATTAAGTGCCAAGGGTAGTCACGTGACTTTTGTAGAATCAGCAGCTCGGTAACTGTTGTATAATTTCCGTTCACAGCCTTCAGCCACTGACTTAAGATCCGTTTCGATCTTGATCCGACGGGTCTTAAATCTGTGACTAAACTTGTCACATTTTTGTTCTGTATTATCGATATCATGAATTCTGACTTGCCAGAAACGTGCTTCAAGTTTTTGGCTTTATCTCGCAGAGAATCAAGACAAGATAAAGCTCAATTTGTAGCTGGAGATATCTTCTACCATTACAATGGCATAAAAATGCTTCGATTTCACGGCATGCAAATCGTCAATTTTTGACCTACTTCTAACGCTTATATTACCAAATATCTGCATAATCTCGCCAGCGAAAAATGTTCTCATATAAGGACGAAAAGTTGAGGCGCGTGAAACCATTTTTCGCCTATTTTTGTCGGTAACCTGGTCACTCTACCTTATCGCGAATCTACGGAGTCTTATGCCGTGACATTGAGGAACGATCGCAGGTTTCAGAAAATCAATCTTGGGTAAACGATTTTGTCAGCAGCGGCGCAGATGGTTTTTCGGCAATTGAAATTGTCCGAATTTTTACTCGGAAATCGGTATTTGAGATCGTGGGGGAGCTGGAAGACGGATTTCAAAATTCCACCGATCAAACTCAAATTTTATGAAATTTTTCTGCGAGCAAATTTTTTGTAGGACTAAGAAGATCATTTCTGAACTAAAGATTTTGTTATTTATAAACAAGCTTCTTTGTAAGTAATAAATGTTGAGAGCTTTTCTACAGAAAATTGATGGTTTCATTTGATCTTGCCCTGAAGATGAAAGATGGAGTTCAAAAATTGTATGAAGCGTTACATTTTGTATTATTAAAACAATAATTTATGGACAGAGGATTTCGTTATCGATACCCAAGCTTCTTCTTTAGCAATTTAAATCGAGAGTTAGGGTACGGGATTGCATCACTTTAAATTTTGTATTTTGCAAGTAAATTTTAGGAAGATTCAAAAAGTCATTATTGAATAGAAGGATTAAAACAATAATTAATTACATACAATACATGGGATACAATACACGGGACTGTATCACTTTAAAGTTTGTATTTTACAAGTAAATTCGTGCAAGATTCAAAAAATTATTCTTGAATAAGAGGATTTTTGTATCGATACCTAAATTGTTGTTTGAGTCGTTAAAATCGAGTGTCTAGATAAAATTGATATTTTTATTTGATCTTGTCAGAGAGACGGATGGCACAGTTAAGAATTGAATTGTAAGAATTTATGTAATTGTTAAATCATTTTTAATATAAATTCAGTATCATCTCTGGAAGGATGAAGATTGTCAGGATCGTGTGCAATGACGCGAACAAGTGGCGTTAGGCTACCTCGAAGATTGCGAGAAACCAGTTTCCGGTTGGTTGAACTTCTTCAAGTAACAACACTAATTGCAAGCGGTGTGGTGGACAACGATCATGGCAACGGTCGAACCTGATGGACCGATGACACTTTTTATCAGGGAATGCGGAGGCCCCAACCCTCATTTTCGCAACTTAATTTGTTCCTTGAATTTACAAAATATTTCATTAAAAACCCGAAATAATAATATAAGATGAAACTCGTTTTATAATGTCTAGATCATACTGGTTTCCAAAAAGAATACTGAAAAATGCACATTTTTGGAACTAAATTTGCCAAATCGTCACAGTCGTGAGAAATCAATATGAAAGATGAATAATTAACCTCGAACTGAACCGAGTACCTTATCAATGATGAACATTTACAGAGAAGCAAAATTGAATAGTTTATACTACTATGAATAGTACGATACAATAATATCAGAAAATCGTTTATCGAATTGACGAGACAAAGAAAAATTTTTCTGACAAATGATAGCAAACACTAATGATTTAATTCATTCAATTTTATAAATTCTCTCTTGAAAAATGAAAAAATAAGGTAAAATGCTTCGAATAAAGATTGTTCACGTCGTTCGTCGAGATTAACGATTTCCTCGGGCTTGCTGAAAAATGTATCAAATTGGTGCGACGAGCGTTAAACAAAAGAAAGGCAACTTATTTTCGCGGAGCGCGATGTCTCATCAGTCTCGGAAATTACATGCTCGTGACAGTTGCCAACGCTACACTGGATGTCGTCCCCGTTTAGACACACGACATTCCCGAGGCTTCAATGTTTCAGATTTCAGACAGTTTTCGAAAGCAGCGATCCTCGCGTCGCTCGAGGAAACGGCGCGCGACTATAACGGGGATTTATGAAATGAACGTTTCATTCGATCAATGATTAATACCCCTCGCAGCTATTTCATCGATAATACCCGCTTTCGGAGAACTATTTCGAGCGCAGTACTGATACAGTAATAATCATCTAATTATATTGTTCGATCGATGCGACGAAGACGATGAGCTTCGCAGAATTTCGAACGCTTCCTGGACGTGTTCGATCTTCCCAGGAAAATGTGTTTAACCTAATGGTTAAACAAATCAAGTATCAAGTATCAATATAATTATTGACACTTGAGTATTTTAAAATTTTTTTTTTTGCTAATCTTGGTTGAAAAATTGCAAAATTGGTATAGACTCCTTTCTTTTTGTCGCGCAACGATCGACAATTGTCTTTTCGACAAATCTGGATAAAAGCGGAACCTCGAGAAAGGATTGGCTATAATTATCTTTAGGGTCACAAGATGAACTCGCAATTACGAAGAACCGTTCCTAGCTACTTAGTATAGCTGCATGTCCGTGGTCATATTGATTGCCAGTGACCGACCCGGACTTTTCATTCATGCGGAGTTAGTCATTGATGACTAACACGCTACGATGATACGCCACGCTAAATTATTCTACGTTCTCGTCGATGTATCGATCTTGAGATTAATTGCACGTGGACATTTTCCTGTTCTCTTTTCCAAACATTTTGAGGAAAACACTGTTTAGGACACTTACAACAACTTTTACTGTTTAAAATGTTCAAATCATTGTTTAGATAATTGCTAATACACTGTTTTTGCAATGAGTGTTAAGAAAATTTTAGTTTCTTTATTTCTTTAATTTTCAATCTGATTTTCAAATTGTAAAACTTAGATGTGCAATAGCAATTATTGCACTGAGAAATTTTGACAATAGAAGTCATTCAAAATAAGTGCAAAATATAGATCGAAAAACAGTAATCGAATTTGTCGACTTTGTATATCGCAGACAATTTTTCTAATAAATCTTATTGCTTTTATGTATATCGTTATAAAGTCCTTTATCGCTTAATCCAACTGCTTTAAAATAATTTTTCCAACACTCGATAAGCAATGCAATTTATCAGAAAAAATGATTTCTGACGGAAAGAATAAAATCACTCGGTTATTGTTTTCCTACGGACGAAAAAGAATTTTATAATAGGGTCTACGAACCAAACAATGTTCAACGTGTATAATTTAGGGGCAATCGCTCAACGTTCTCCAAAAACATCCACTTTCCACCATTCCGCTGTCAACTCGAGATTCGCCGGCTCGAAAGAAGACAGAGTAGATTCGCGAGGTAGTTGGCAGTAAGGCGCAGCCTAGAAATAACTCGTCATAGGAATACCTAGACAATGTAGTTTCCGGTGTTTAAATACCGGCACCGTTATTGCTCATAGACGAGAACAGAAATTTATTTGGTGACCAGCCGCGGGGGCGTGCGCGTCCTGGGTCCTTTCCGGAGAAACAAATTCGGCGATTGTCGGCGCGTTTCGCGTGCTTTCTCGTCGGTCCCCCGTGTGATTTCAGTCGCCGGTCCTTGACGGCATCTGGCGGTTAAAAATATATTTTTTTTGCCGGCTCGCGACTGTTTTCGTTCCGGCCTAGGCCAGGGCCTAGGCATCCTCGAGCTTGGAAAAACCGTTTCGCGAAGCAATTTTGCCAGACGGCGCGGTCCTCCGGCGAACCGGCTCTCTATCGCCAAAACTCCATTTTTTAAAAAATTCTTTTATGCGTCATCTCGTAAACTGGAAAATGTTTTTCTTCCTTCAATCGTTTCAGCACATCGAAACTAGTATATTGACACACAGCTGGGTAAAATTGTATTTTAAATAGTAAATAGTAAATAATCCTATTTGTTTTAAGTATGCGTACAACTTTGAAAATAAAATATTTTATTTGATGCAATAAGTTTTTAAAATACTATTTCAAAATAGTATAATAGTATTAAGTATAGTGGAATAGTATTTTATTTGAAGAATATTACAAATATTTGGATTTCGAAATATTTTATTCCTCTCATTTTAAATATTCTTGCTGAAAATAATAGTTCGTATTCAATATGAGTATTTTATTTTATGCCAGATTATTGAAATAAAATACTCTATTTTGTGTTTTGGATAGTTAACGGGAAATATTTTATTTTATGATTCAGATTTTTGAAATAAAAATATTTTATTTCGTGGTTTAGATTGCCGAAATCAAAATATTTTATCAAAATATTTTACTGTAAAATATTAAATAGTACTTAAAATATTTATTTCGCCAAATATTTCCCACCTCTGTATTGACACTATTCAATTCTTTTAAGCTTTATAATGTTCCAAATCGCAGCTACTCAATTTTGCTATAAATACATAAAATCTGCAGTCTATAAGGTACAATGCTTCTGTTGTGAATGTTGTAATTTTTATGGTAACAAAAAAGGAATATTTCTCAAGAATATTAACTTCAATCCGCCATTGTGGCGCAATAGTTCTAGTGATAAAGACGCAAATTATTTCAGTACTGAAAGACCAGTATTTTTATTTTTTCATATATTTCCACGTATGTTTATTTCCTCCCAGATCTGAAGACTCCGGTGTCAAATTTTTAGCGTCCTCAGGAAATTAATTTCGACGTTTTGCAAAATCATCTTACACAGAGGATTGTACAAATTATTCTATTCCACATAATTATGGCGTTCGAATATAAACTGCAGCCTTTGTGTATGGAAGCTTGGAGAACTATGAAGTGTGAAATGCAAGTGTTAGGTGAAAACGTTTGCAATGACTTTTAAGGTGATGCAGATTTTGCCGAATAGACAACCGAGGGATGCGAGCGCAGCTCTGTGTTTTCTCGCGACAGAAATACTTCTAGTATAAGGACAGCGACGAGTTTCAACTGTCGGGTGCTCTCTCTCTCTCTCTCTCTCTCTCTCTCTCTCTCTCTCTCTCTCTCTTTCGCGTCGACAAAAACGAATTTGCCGGGGAAAATCTAGAGCGAGCCTTCTCTGTCACAGTTAGACAATGGAAACGGTGGAGCCGTGAACGAGCAACGTGACAATGACAGAATCGCGCGGCCACCGAGCGAAATTTATCTTGCGGACAACGGCTCGATTTTCCACCGCGTTTCTGCTTTCAAGTCACCCCGAGAATGCAGAACACTGGACCGGAGTATTGGCATAGCGCAGTTCGCACAGTATAAATAGCCGTAACTGGGAAAAAAAATTCAGCCACGTGTCAATTTGTCAAAAATGTACAAAAATATACACCACCAACGTTGCCCTCTTTGAACGTCTGTGTTACATACGCCTAAAATTGTTACGAACGAAAATTATACGATTTAAAGAAATATATGCAGGGTGAGACAGTAAGAACTACAGTGCTTCTTCGATATATGTCCAAAACACGGGTCTGGCGACGGACCTATATCGTCCAGGAGATACTATTCTTTAATCCTTACACTCCTCGGTGACCGAGGTCCCTCGAGCTTCTTGGCAGTGGGGATAGTTCTAGGACGTTTATCGGCTATGCATTCGGGACATATATAGAGTAAACACTGTACTATCTAAAACAAATTTTTTAACGAATTATGTAGCATTTTAAGGGGCACATCGAACGAGTACAATTTGTTTTCTTTGTATCACATTTTTCTCCGAGATATTAAGGTGACCTTGAGTATTTACAAAGTTTTTCTAAAGGTCAACTGAAGGTCATAGGTCGCTGGATTCGTCCTTGCATCGGTAACAACGTGGTATTGAGAAATAAAGAATTATAATTTGTTCAGTTGTCTCGCATTTCGCGTAAAAATTGAAAATTCGTGAGGTTTTCGAATTTTCCAAGGCGGAAATGAAACGCAACGGAAAACCGAATGGAGGACACACGGTCCTCCGTAACAAGAGCCGCGCTCGCGCTCAACGATAAGATGCAGTTTTATATGCACTCGTAACATTGGTTTCAATGATAGTTTATCAACGGAGTAAGTGTAACTGGGATGTTCGACCTTTCCCGATAAGTCGAGCATTGTGTTCGGCGCCGTATACACACCGCGTAAGCGCGAGATAATTGCGTTTCAGTTTACTATACGCCTCTGGGACCGGGTAATTTCATAATGATTTACGATAGCATGTAATAAGAACCGGAACACGATTAGCTCCAATACAATCGGAACGGGCATGCGTATCTCAATCCCCTCCTCCCCGCAACTTTATTATAATTCGTGTTTCGGTTACATCATCGTATCTTTCGATTTTCCAGTTTCGTATTGGGAAACTCGTTTCATTAATTATCCATGATAATGTGGACAATCTGTGACAACAGACACGAACTGAAATATAGAACTGATAAAGAAGGAAGTTTGAAAATCTATTTTCGTGCTCGGAATCGAACAAACATCGATTTTCTTTTTGTTGCATTTCCCTTTTCAAGTTTTTTCAAGTTTAAAAAGGATTTGCTCCATTTTGTAAAAACCACCATGCTCGAGGCAACATCTTTTTACACGTTGGCACACTTCTGTGAACATCGTTACACGTCTTTACATATTTGTACACAGTTGCAAATATCTGTACACATAATTGTTTTATATAATTGGCAGAAAAGTCTGTAAACGTGTACGTCTTGAAATTTAATTTTTCGGTATGCTTCATATCAAGAGATCTGGTGCAGCAGACCGTCCGCAATCTCGTCAACAAAAATCTTTAACAAATCCCGATTTTGTTTCTAATTTTGTATCACCACAAAAACAAACGAAAGCTGAAGAATGGATCTCGTCTCGAAATTTAAGGTACTGTCATTTATTAAAACGATAAGACAAATAATTTATTTAAAATTGTTTAAAACTTCACTTATTTTTACTCATATCATAGTCACATTTGTAATAACAAAAATGCCACATTATATTTTCGTTTCATTTTACCAAAACATCTTTGACACATTTTTGTGTCAAAGTGTATCTCGTACAATTTTCAATATTCCCGCTTGAAAAAAATGTACAAGACAGTTCAATTAATACTGAATATATACACGAAGGAGCCCGATAAAACAGTCTTCAGGTTTCTCTACAGAAAATCTCCGAAACTGGCCACTCCAGACCAATGCTCTTTTAAATCGGAGGTTTGAAGGGGAGCTTGATTTCGAAAAAAAAAAAGGAAAAAAGAAATTTGTAGTCGGCAACAGTGCACGCGGTTTTCTTTTATCAACGACGGAAATGAAACGCTGTTCTGCTGACATTCCCATCGAACATCAAGATGGTTCAGCCAAAGGGGCTTGGGGACGAAGAGGGGGGGAGGGGCGCACAGTATCTCCGCGCGGAAAGGAACAAGATGATTCGTGTAATTTCTCGTTTCGCCAAGTTAATGAGTCGGTATCGGAATGAATGGAAATGCAATGGGAAAGGGGGAAGTGGGAGGGGACACTCGTTGGGAATGGGAAGGGGGAGAAGTCTCGCTGATTTATCTACCATTCGTAACGGATGAGGTTTATCGATGTCGGCCCGTTGTCAGACTGCTTAAGAATTACGCTCGGAAGCGCGAACGCTGAACTTCGAACTCTGGTTCGCTAATTTCTATCATTTTAGCCGCCATTTTGGAAATATTTGTGGTTTCGGGGTCATTTGCGGATCTTCACGCAAAATAAAAAATGTGATACGCAGGAGGCAAATAAAAAATTTTTTCTTCCTTTTAATTACCTTACTAAACCGAAACCGATACGCTTATGTCCTTGAATCTTTTCAATATGGCCGCTGCTTTAAACTGTGCGTACCCATTTCTGTCGTCAATGCATAAAATCCACAGTCCAGTCCGTGTTAGACAATTAATTGGTGAAACGTATCGTTATAATTCGTTGATGTTGATGTTGATTATTAAAATGAAAGTTTGTTCATAGGGGTTCATATTGGGGGTTGAAATTTTACTTTTGTTTCGTGAAGAGAAAATATAAAATTGAGTACCGAGATGCTGAACACAAAACAAAACAAAAAAATACATGTACCTGAAACTAAATCTACAAACTATAGCATAGCACTCACGAATAATTATCTCCTTCTAAAATTCTGCTCTCGACCATAGCATTGAACAGTCTCGCACACAACCACACTAGATTTTCCAAAAACTGTCACTAGCAACTATTACGAAATTATCAACAACAATGCTTAACACTAGGTTTACGGAGCACTAAAAGTGTGTATTTTACATTACTTTAGAAAAATAAGGGGAATGTGTCTAACCAAGTTTTTAACCATTTTTTAAATAATATAAGGGGCCCAATTATCGTGGGGTTACCAATTACTGTGCCTATATCAATCGTACGCATTTTTAAAGCACAATGAATATTACGAAAAGAGATATTCGATTCGTTTCATTAAAATCAGTTAATATATAATCTCTTTTTTAATATCCACTATGCTTTAAAAATAAATATAATTAATGTAGGCACAGTAATTGGTACCCCCACAGTAGTTAGGCCCCTTACCCTATACCTACAGAAATAGATTTGTCGAGCAATTCCACATAGACGGATCTTCACAATCTCAATAATCGTAAATTAAGAACATCAGAACCCGCCATTTTGGGTCCCGTAAACCTAGTGTTAAATGTTCCTCAACACTGTCACAAATCGAGGATTTACAAAACACTACAACGTTGCAACCGCGACAAACTCGAAAATCACGTTTCACAATTGATTGTCCTGGGATCGCGTCGGGACTAATTAAAGGGCCCACGTGTTTGATAATGAAATTTTTCCGAACTGGCAGCGCGAGGACTGCAGAGCAGCAGTGTGTAAGCCGACGCTTGACTTTCTATTAGTGGCACAATGGGAGCATGGTTTTTTGGGGATGCAGCATCTGTTCGGGCTCGAGTAGCCTCGCAGGGGTGGCGGTGGTGTGTTTCGTTCCCGAAGAGGGGGTAACTAGAGTCGAAACTGCTTGGAGTCGACTTCCGTTGCGAGATATCTCGTAGGACACCCAGCGAGGAACATTTTGGACAAGTTTCGTTTCACAAGTTAAATTTCAAGAATTTTGTATTCATTTTTCCATTTTTACAATTTTCTTAACACTAAACCTATCACTGCCAAAATGGCCGGTTTTCTATTTCACAATTATTGGAATTATAAAAACGTTTTCCTAGGAAATTACTGAATCGACTTCTTCATTTAAGCACATATAATACTAAAAACCGTACAATGTTTAAGTGAATTCAATCTTCTCCACTCTATAAGACGTTTCACTTTTGTATGTGTTGTGCTTGGTAGGTTTAGCGTTCAGATGATTGTGAAGATTGTGTCCTAATTTGATATATTTGTTTAAAGTACGACAACACGAATGAAACACAATTGGTCGAATTAAAATGCGAAACGAAGATGGATAAAAAATATAGAAAAGATTTTGTGAGGTTCTTCAGGATGGTACTTGAGTAGCCAACGCCGGTTGACACTGTCGTGGCTAGATCTGTTCGCATCAGTAGCCAGTTTTGTCTCATACTTTAATATTGTTACACAATTTTTGAATTCACAGCGAATTCTCGATAAATGTCAACAACACGGGTCTTGTCAGTGTCATGTATCGTCCAGGAGACTGTTGTATTATGTTTACACTCCTAGGTGTCCGCGGCCTTTCGACCTTCTCGGCCCCACACGGGGTATACCCCGCGGTAGTGGGAATAATTCGGCGACGTTTATCGTCCAGGCCTTGGCGACATATATAGAGAAATCACTGTACCTCCTTAACGAAAATAGACTGTGTATTGTACGCCTCCTAAGTATATTTAATTACCTCTAAAACGAAGTAAACGTGTAAATACAATTAACTAATAATTTGAGCGGTCTTTTAGAAAATTGGAATACTGATGGAAGGACCGTGACCTTGGGTCGAAATGATCGACCAAAGTCATCGGAGGATCGCAGGCGTCGGATCGAAGGAATGAAATTGATAACAGCCGTGACCCCGTAGGGGCGTGAAACTAATTTCCAAGCCGAAGGCGTTGGAACACCGGATTTTTGTCGAGTCGTTATAGTGAGCCGCCCGGATGCGATGGAAACGGTCGGCACCGAGTGCTGTATAATTAAGTCCGACCATAGAGCGCTGATTACGCGCCCGCGAGAGAGCTAAAGGGAAACGAAGACATGCGCTATTGACTAATTTCGTGGTGTCGAAGCCGCGGCGAGGCTCTTCGGAAGGCGGCCGCGTACAATACCGAATAAGAGAGATCATTAATTTACTTTCTCGTATTCTCTCTGTCTCGTTATCTCAATTATTTCCTTCGCCCCCCTCGGACGGATCGGAGCGCGCAAGACAAAAAGAACCGGGAGAAAATAATACGAGAGCTGCGTTTATGGGACGAGTGCTGCGCCGAGGGAGACCCTTCGGCACAGAAAACTACCTGTCGTGATTTACATTTTATTTAACATTTTTACCTAGTATGTCGTATTATTTGTTCTTACGATGGATTTCGTGGACCACGATTTTATGTTCGTTCAGATGTGGGAAAGTGTATTGCAGATAATTGTTTAAAATCAAACAGTCCCCGGTCAATGTACATGGCGAAGAAATAATGTTTATGGTTCCCATAATTGTCATCTTTATGTGTCCTTCACAAATTCCGTCTGTGGTACAGTGAAACCGGAAGAAGGCATGGACATATCAATTTCTCTCTGATATTGACTTTTATAGAAGAATTTATGTAATGAATTTATGTATGATTTAAAAAAAAAATGGTAGATCGATTTACATTTTGCCGATCACTGCTTCTTGTAGATTCCTCCTGACCTGTAGCTTGAATAATTTTTTCGCTCTAACCTCGTAGAACTTCCGTTGAAGGTAAATAATATCTATTTGTCGCTGTTGCCCTCCAGCAAAAATAACTGTGACACTAGTTCTACTTCCCTCTAGATATTACAGATTCGAATTACGAATCATTTATGTAAAACAAGTACAGTGAATTCTCGATATATGTCGATAACGCGGGTCTTGACAGCGACATATATCGTCCAGGAGATATTCCCGAGCCATGTTATGTTTACACTCCTCGGCTTCCGAGTTTCGAGGCCCCTCACAAGGTAGTGAGGATAGTTCAGCGACGTTTATCCTTCAGGCCTTGACGACATATATAGAAAAATCTCTGTAATTCGATAAAACAGAACAACCCTTGCACCTTTTCTAGTAGTAGTTACTTCTCAATTCCTTCCCTTATCTTTGTGTTCACAGAGACCGAATTGTTAAGGCCACTAGCATAAACCGACACTTTTACATTAAAGCAAGAAATTAAAAAATGGAAACCTTGCTCTCCTCTGACTTGTACTCGAAGCGAAAAATTTCTATTCCTCATAAAAATCCGCAGTCTAACGATTACAATGAATCCGGCTCAGAATCCGTCAGTTAACCTTGAGGGGGTGCAGAAAAAGGTACATGACGTGGTTTCATCCCCACGCTGGAACAAGCCTCTAAGATTTTATTAATGAAACTGTTCCCTCAACCTGATTATCGGGGGGGGGGGGGGGGCGGAGAAGAAGGTGCAGAACAATTTTTCCATTATCCTGCCAAGACCAAGTCTCTAAGATTTTGTGGAAGAAGACAGTTCCACCCACCACTCAGAATCCACCGGGGGGTTGAAGAAGAAATGGTCCCAGGACGCATTTCTCGGTGCAAAAGGGTGTTGCTGCTCGTGGCAGCGGTTCTCATGGTGGTCGAAGATCGCGTGCCCGCCTTGGCAGGGAGAGAAAGCCATATCGTTAGTATTCTTTATAGGACCGCCGTGGGATATGCTCTACATAATGGAGTCGCAGCTAGCGTCTCTTCTTTTGAAGCGGCGTCGGCCGATCTCTTGTTTATGTATGAGCGGGTGCGGACCACAGGCACACGCACACAAGAACGAGCCCAGGGTCGTGGGTGGCTCGCACGACCACCGCACACACACACACACACACACACACGCAAACAGAGCTAACCATCGTCGTCGTCGTCGCGACGGTATCACCGTCAGAGACGGTCGCAGGCGCCCCGGAGCTGTCCCAGCCCCGAACCGAAAGAGAAAGCTGGAGAAAGATGGATAAAGAGAAAGAGAGTCCTCTCGGTTTTCACGACGCGACGGGAAATGCAGAAGGAGAAGCGAAGCGAAGCGAGGAGAGGAAAGAACACATTCACAGGAACCGACAACGCTCGCTGTCGGCTGCTGTAAAAGCAATCTTCCGTCAGTCTTCTTCCTCCTACCGAGAATACGTTATCAGCGGACACCACCACCGCGCTCCCGGCCCTTCCCGATGCTGCTATTCGCCCTTTCAGGCCCTGCCTCCGCCCTGGTCTATCTACCGCGAGTTTTCTTCTTCTTCTTCTTCTCTCTCTATTTTATCTCTCTCTCTCTCTCTCTCTCTCTCTCTCTCTCTCTCTCTCTCTCTCTCTTTATATGTAACAGCCGCATACTCCTGCCGCGGACCACGGACCACTGAAATTCCTTATTTCTATGCTGACACACAGGACGCCGCGACGACCGCGCATGTTGGCTTTGAAAAAATCGACGGATTACGCGGCCTCAGCCTTTCACGCCCTCGATCACTCTCTTCTCTCTCTCTTCTCTGTCTCCCCCCCCCCCTCTCTTTAGCTTTTTCCACTCTTTTTCTTTGCCTCGCTTTTTCCGAGGATGGTAATGTATTCCTTTGAATGCCACTGCGTGCGCGTACTTTGGTATTGTTTCTTTCATGCCGGAGGTTTGCGCCATCTTTTTGCGAGCCGATCGAATAATTTCATTATGCTTCGTAAAGGATTGTGTTGAAATTGTCAAGAATAGCAGCTACAGTAATGCCCGGTCTCGTACCGGTACGATTTATATTTTTCCTCGTGGCGGTTTCGGTCTCGGTCTTTTAATTATCAATAATTGGAGCATTATTCTCTTAAGTTCCCTACGGCGAATATTCGTCCATTTTCCTTGTTTACTACCATTTTTATTCGTAATAACTCGGAACAAGTTTCATCTTGTCAGTTTATCAAAAATTTTCCTGAAGATTCGCGATAAGGTAGGGTGACCAAGTTACCGACAAAAATAGGCGAAATAGTCTTTATATGAGAATATTTTTCGCTGGGAAATGGCTCGTTCGAAAGAGGAATTTGCATGACAGAATTTGCTGTACCCCAGCTTGTATTCCTTACAAAATGGCGATCGATTTCTTCGTTAAACATTTTCTTTTCTATCTGCGTTAGTTTTCCGGATATCTCGTAAAACAGATTTCCAACCCCTAACATTGATAACATTAAACATTTCCACCCCGTAAACCGTATCGAGAAAATGTTCTCTATTTTCAGGATAAATATTATGCAATAAATGTTACTATTATTTCTAACCTTTGCATAAACCAGAACTGTAACAAAATCGCATCTACAGGGTGTTTCGCTTGAAACAGGCCACCTAAATATCTCCTCTATCTCTGAAATGATTTCAAATACACTAAACACTGAATGGCTTCAAAAGACGAATCAACGTCATTTTCAAGGTCACTCGTGTCTTCGACGTATATACACAAATTTTTTGTTGTTGCATGTTACAGCAAGCATTATTCTGCATTCATTCATGTGTAACAGCACGACCTTGAAATGACCGTAGACTAAAATTTGTTAATTAATGACGAACTTTCAGCGACGTGTCAGATTTCAACGGTAACATAAATTCGACCATAAACTTGAATGTGTGTTCTTGCAGTTGGATGCAGGTTGTTCGAACAAACGATGCATCTGCATCGTTGGGAAAGTTCACACGGATTTCGGGATATTTTCCCCAGAAAGGAAACACTTTGGAAACAGACGGTGCTCGAATTCGAAGTTGTTATAGTTGTCTTCGGTGGTTGGCTCGAGTGCGGAAGCGCGGTTCTAAGAACCTTTCCCTGTCGCAACAAATCACCCCTGCTCCGAAAACCCTTAGAAACCTGAAGAGCGCTTGCAGACAATGTGCTCGAGTTTCCTGCGACGGTCCTAAGATTTCTGAGCATCGAGCTGCTAAATATTCGACTCGAAATCCGAAGATCCTTGCTGGATCCTGAAGGGAACCAAGATTTATTAAAATCAACCCCCATGGGAATGTTCATCCATTTTGTATTCTAGACTCTGTTCAATTTTGTGCACCATAACGCACCATTACATATTATATTTGTTTAATACTGAACCTACGGAATATTAAAATTGGTACGTACACGATAGCTTTATAAAAATGACAATACTGGATTTATTTGGATTTTGCGCGATTTTTACCATGATAGATATTTAAATAAAGAGATTTATCAATTCAATGAATTCATCCCTACAATTTCAATAGTTGTAAAATAAAAATATCTGAGATCGATTTGGAAATAGAAATATAATTAACAATTAAAAAAAAATCTGAGATCAGTCGTTTCATCAGCAGTGTTCGATTTAGAAATAGAAATTTAATTACCAACTTCTTAAAGACAATACAATAATATTGATCAAGTGATCGGTAATGTTGCACACATTTTGGGCTGAATCGATGAAAATGTTGACGGAAACAAAAATTTCAGGAGATCAAAATGTCATATAAATTGAATTTGGTTGCAGATTCGTTGCGTAATAAATCGACGGCAAACAATCGTTCGACAATCGCGATGGCGTCATGTCGTCGATGAAAACGGATAGAAAGCAGATGTCTTCAATGCAGCAACGGTGAAGCTGCATTACGTAAAAATGGTTTTGACCTCGCCACGTGACGGTCGATACCGATTCTTCGCGAAGTGCATCCATTGATTTGACGAAACATCTTTATTCTCTTATTCGATATAAATACAGTGCAGATTTAATGCATTTCAAGAAAAAATTAATGTAAGCAAAATTTAAAATGTCAGACCGATTAAACAAAATTGAAAAATGACGTTGCACAGGTTGGGTCTATTGTAAGTAAATTATTAACTGCATGGAAAAGTTTATCAATTTCGCAATAATTCGATTTTTTGTTTCTTTATTAGTGAAATATTGAGGTTCCAATTTCTCAAATTGTACAGCCAGTATTGTTCCCTTAATTTTAAAGAATATTTTAAGTATTGTCATATAAGATGTCCTAGGAACAATCCGGGTATTGTTTCAGATGTTTCTTCGTGTAATTGGTAATTTACTGAAAATTTACACTCCGCATTGTGTTCAACCTGTTCAGCTCATCAGAGAAGTGTTTGTTCGGCTCCTAATTCCTCGCAATCGGCGGGTAACATTTTTCCCCCCTCGTAACGATCCTCCGTCTAGTTATTAGTGGATTGCATAAAATCCTGTACGAAGGTTAATGAAGCAATTATCCCCCTAATAGCCCAATAAAAGCATTAATAGAGAGGCTGCATGCGCGGTTAACATTTCTTCCCATAAATTAGTCTATAAAGATATAAACTGCTAGGAGAATTCGCGGGCTAATGATTGATGGAGCATTTTAATTAACAGGGGACGGCGAGATAAATCGCGGAGGAAAAAGTGGCGGCAATTACGCGCGACTCTGGTAATATCCACGATGCTGATGTTTAATTTTATAGTATCGTTTAATAGCAGTATCTCGGAACATTTTTGTTGTCTTCCCGTTCGCGGGGAGAAGTCACTCGCCGTGAGAACTTTCTTCTCGCCGTCTATGAGTCGGAAGTGAAACGTGTATGCTACCGTTTTTCGGCGTCACCCTGTATATTTCAGCCTATGTGGCGCCGTGTATCGTTCACGGATAGCAACAAAAAAATCCGACGATAGACTGATAGCGTGTAATCAATCACGCGAATAGCCTCGTGTGACCTGACCTCTCGGCGACCATAGACGAACCGAACACTGTACTTTTCCTTGTACACGGGCAACACATCAACACACGCTACTGTCTCCATATAGGAGAAAGAGATGAGCATAATATTTGCGGAAAATTTATCCCCACTACTAATTATGGGATCATAAGCGTCTTAGATACGTCTGCGAGACAATGTTAATTTAGTGACGTAAGTTTGTTGTTTTCAATCATCTTTTAGCAACGAAACTTTTAGCAACATGTCCGCGACCTTTTTCTGATTAATATGAGCCCAAACACGATACCATTTGGACTATTTTTTACTTGTCTAATCCAGGATTTAGTGGAACCTCGATTATCCGAACCGACGATATCCGAATTCTCCGTTGTCCAGTGTTTGGAACAGATATGATTTATTACAGAAATTACTCGAGATTCAACACTACACTGTAGCAACCTAATTCGACCTAAAAATGTTCTATTATCCGAATACGCGTGGTCCAATAATTACTATAGATATTCAAGGACATACTGACCCATAGACTGGTCAAGTAGTGAACATTTTGGAGAGAGAACGTGTCTTTATAAATTCAAAATGAGCCGGACAGAAATTTCTTTGTTTCCATAATAATTTTGACAAGCAGGGACTATTACATTGGTGCTCCTAAATTCTTGTAACCTATCTCCCGTGTTAAATATTTACCATAAACGCATAAAATCCGCAGTTTACGATCATTTTCATAGAAAACGCGAACTCAAAATATTGATCTAGTTCGGAACCAACAATACTGTACACCATACTCGAACAATATTATAATTATTCAGCAAAAGGCTTGAACCAGTTCACCGAAGGCAGAGTTAATTGTTTAACTTTTTTGGGACGAACGTTTAAGGGTCGAACTGCTCAATTTGCAGCATCCAAAGGAAGGGGAATGATGAGGGAAGGGCTGATTTCGGGAACGTAAGTGAATTAGATGATCTCGCGAGTGTCTAAACAAAGCGCAAGCCAAGAGCAGCTCAAACATGCGCGCGCGCGGTTGCTCGAGGGTAAATATACAAAAACAATCGAACGGAAATACTTAAGTTAGCGGAGAGAAAGAGCATGGCGGCGAGTGTTGACTGGTAGAACGGGAGAAAATTTCAGGCATTGCCAGAGAGCATCGATGGGAACAAAGCGAGCAGCATCTGGAACGCGTTAGTGTTCTTCTCCGAGCAACCGCCCCCGTCTCTCGGAGGCCTACACGCTCGTATACGCTCGCGTACGCGCCTATACGCTCGCACGCTCGCGAGAGTCTGTAGATTCGTCGCAGCGCGGCAAAAATTGGTCAATCCTTGGCCAAAATCAATGCGGAACCCGATTTATATTTGCAAGCCGGAAGCAGTTTCAGGCTTGAAAAATGCATCGCAAGTAGAAATAAAATAGATAAAACAGTGTTCCAATAAATTGAATAAATAAATAAATAAATCAGTGTTCCCCTTTTCGTTGCAAGTCAAAGCAATCTATATAAATACACACGAAAGTGTTCGAACGCCCTTTAAAACAGTATAATTTTCTTCAAATTCGATCAAATGATGTGACCTTTTTTTAGAAGTTAGAAGAATTGGTGTTCCAAATGATGTGCGAGAAAGATTTTGAAAAAAATTACAATTGGTAAGAATTACACGAGAAAATAAAAATGGTACTTTTCACAACTTTTTTATTTCAGCCTGTAATGAACATTTAAAATATACGTTTTGTAGATCTATGTTAGTTATGAGCATATTCAAAAATTGACACCGATAAAAATGGCACGCGTCGAAAGATGTTGGAATCTGCGAAAAATGGAAGAATTACTTTTAACTATTTGTAGCTCGTGTTTATGTTAATCGATTTCGATGAAATCTTCAGCATGTGTTCAACTAACATAGTTCTACAAAACGTGTATTTTAAATTTTCATTACGGGCTCAAATAAAAAAGTTGTAAACAGTGCCATTTTTATTTTATCGTGTAATTCTTACCAGTTGCAATTTTTTCAAAATCTTTTTTGCACTTCGTTTGGAAAACCAATTCTCCAAATTGCTCAAAGAAAGTCAGATCGTTCGATGCACTTTAAAAAAAGTTATACTGTTTTAAAGGGCGTTCGAGTACTGTCGTGAGCCTTGTATGTCAGTCTAATTGTTTCTAAACTGGTCAAAATGGAGCAGCACTTTTCCCACACCAGTACCACAGTTCTCTTTTGTGATTCCAGTTAAGAGCAATAATTTTTCTAATTTTCAGAAAAGTGACAAATATGGGTCAGCATCCTCCGCAGCGAGGACCCCAATTCTTCCAAATTCAGAGTTGGTAGAAGTTCCGTCCATGCATCTCTTATCTCCCGGAACACAGCGGCGTCGTGTGACGCGTGCACGTGTACCATTTCTCTCTTTCTCTCTCTCTCGATTCTCTGGAGGTAGAGAGAGTCGGAAAAGAGAGCGTGCGAAGGACGAAGCCAGATCGCCGGACCGGGGCTAAGATTCGAGCAACTTGACACTGAACACATGGCCCCACTTCTCGAGCCCACACTCGCCTCCAGAAGACCCTCGGCTTCTCTTCTTGCCCTTCTTGCCCTTCTTTCCCGGCCTCCCTCGCTCTGCTCCAGTTCGGTTTCCTCCACTTTTGTTCCCGGCCCCGGCCGCGATGCCCTTTTCCTTTCTTCTTTCTTCTTTCTTCGGCCGATTCCGTGCCCTTGCATATCGATGCTGGCCCGCTCACAATTGTGCAGCGAGCTTTAATTTGATTCGATTCGCGTTACCAGCTCTCTCCGCTTCCATTCTTCCCTTTAGTATAATGAATGCCCGCCGCTGCTTCCAGTGATCTTTTATCAACGCTCTATCTGCGTCGCATCGATCGTCTTCGCGTCGAACGATCCCAGCAAACAGGTTCAACGAGTACGAGCCCTAAATTCTCCGAGTGCTCCAGGACTGACGTCAACTTGTTAAAAATTAACAATTTCTTCATTTTTATGCTCGATTTAGCTAAGAAAACTTCATTTTTAACACCAGCTTTACGCAGCACTACAAGTGACTATTTTACATTCTATTTATATACCCAAAGAAATAAATTTGTTGAATAATTTCTCATGGATGTGCCCTTAAATAATAATAAAAAATTAAAAATATCATAACCCGTCATTTTGACGGGTCCCGTGAACCTAGTGTTAAGTAATGCTAAAAAAAATATGTTTGTTCACTTTCTTAATGGCAAGTATGTTTGCCATTTTCTTTTAATAACATACACCCAAAGAGATAAATTTGTTTAATAATTCCTCATGGATGTGCCCTTAGAATTTTAATAATTGTAAAAAATTAAAAATATCAGAACCCGTCATTTTGACGGGTCCCGTGAACCTAGTGTTAAGTAATGCTAAAAAAAATATGTTTGTTCACTTTCTTAATGGCAAGTATGTTTGCCATTTTCTTTTAATAACATACACCCAAAGAGATAAATTTGTTTAATAATTCCTCATGGATGTGCCCTTAGAATTTTAATAATTGTAAAAAATTAAAAATATCAGAACCCGTCATTTTGACGGGTCCCGTGAACCTAGTGTTAAGTAATGCTGCAAAAAAATATGTTTGTTCGCTTTCTTAATGGCAAGTATGTTTGCCATTTTCTTTTAATAACATACACCCAAAGAGATAAATTTGTTTAATAATTCCTCATGGATGTGTCCTTAGAATTTTAATAATTGTAAAAAATTAAAAATATCATAACCCGTCATTTTGACGGGTCCCGTGAACCTAGTGTTAAGTAATGCTAAAAAAAATATGTTTGTTCACTTTCTTAATGGCAAGTATGTTTGCCATTTTCTTTTAATAACATACACCCAAAGAGATAAATTTGTTTAATAATTCCTCATGGATGTGCCCTTAGAATTTTAATAATTGTAAAAAATTAAAAATATCATAACCCGTCATTTTGACGGGTCCCGTGAACCTAGTGCTAAGTAATGCTGCAAAAAAATATGTTTGTTCGCTTTCTTAATGGCAAGTATGTTTGCCATTTTCTTTTAATAACATACACCCAAAGAGATAAATTTGTTTAATAATTCCTCATGGATGTGCCCTTAGAATTTTAATAATTGTAAAAAATTAAAAATATCAGAACCCGTCATTTTGACGGGTCCCGTGAACCTAGTGTTAAGTAATGCTAAAAAAAATATGTTTGTTCGCTTTCTTAATGGCAAGTATGTTTGCCATTTTCTTTTAATAACATACACCCAAAGAGATAAATTTGTTTAATAATTCCTCATGGATGTGTCCTTAGAATTTTAACAACTCTAGATTAAAAATATTAGAATGTTAAAAAAAATATATTTGTTCACTTGTGTGCACTAAAATCGTGAAATTTTGCTGTTTTCCGTCACACGCGAGTCTCGAGCACAGCCGCGCTGTCTCGTCGAGACCTGAACGGCCGAGCGAGCGAGAGCGTATCGGGATGATCCTGAATCGAGAGAACAAAGCGGCCCAATGATTCGCATTGTTGCGGGAATTGATGATCGGCCTGGCAGCTCTCCGCCGACGCGGGAACCGCCGTGAGCACACACGGCTCCTCTAACAACATGAATCATTCGGCGACGTGCAACGACGCTGTGAAACCTGTAACGCCGGCAACCGGATAATTTATCGCATAGATAAAAGCTTTCCGAGCGGAATTAAAGATACACCCACTGTTCCGGCGTGTTTCTGCGCAGGTTTACGGGCACTTTTGCTAAACTGTGACAGGCGGCAACAAAAAAAAAAAAAAAAGAGTAATCCGAACAACAAACTTACTTTGTTAATTCACGAGCTCGAGACCACCGCGAGTATCTCAAAGTCTTGTTAAACGTTCGAGTTGTTAATGACGTAAAAGTCGCCTCGAATTTTGCTAAACGTTATGCGACGCGGAGGAGTGACACACTTATGAACGCCATAAACTCATGAAGTCCGCGGTACAGTTGTGAACCTTGATTTAAGCCTTCACTCTGGGAAATCGTCGGTCGTAAATCAAACGTTCCGTTGCGAACTGGCGTTATGCGACCGGGTAAATTTTCATTTAGTGGGGTGCTAAGTGAAATTGTTGGACAGTCATTATTTTTACGACCCTGTTACTGATTTCGCTTTTTCCTGGCCCGCTGTAGACCGATCGGAGACGACGTAAGCAGCAAAACGATAATTTAATACTGAATTTGGTATGGGTATTAATTAATTTGTAATCCCTTCTAAAGCGACAGATTTTTGTTTATTAACACTTTGCTGACAATTAGACCGCAGGTTTTATGCATTTATGACTCAGACGAAAATGTAGAATATACAACAATAGGCGAATTAAAAGAATTTAAGCATTCCAATATAATATCGCCCATTTATTGAAATTAAAATTCTTTATATTATAAATTAATTACCAGGCACAGAAGCCATATAAAAAATTCTTTCTATCTCTAATAATTTTCATAAATTAACAACAACATATTGATGTTTTAAAATTGTAAATGTTTTTACTATTTTAAATGACATCCACCCAAATTCGTCTATTCATCAATAATCAATTAAAAAAATAAAAAATGAAGCACATAATGTAACCAATCACAAAATTCGAAGTTCGAGATACCATAGTGATTTTTGAATTCCCATTCGCCCGGTAAGTTCTCTGTCAAGTGCAGTGATTTCTCTATATATGTCGCCAAGGCCTGGATGATAAACGTCGTGGAATTATCTCCACTACCGCTATATCCCGTGAGGGGCCCGGAAGCTCGAGAGTGTAAACATAACACGACTCGGGTATGTCTCCTGGACGATACATGACGCTGGCAAGACCCGCGTTGTTGTCATGTATCGAGAATTCACTGTGTTTGGAGTGCAGGCAGAAGTCGCAGGACTCGAAGACGTTGACATTGAGTTTGGAGAGTTCTCCGCGGGTTTGACTAACATTTGGTTTTGTTTCGGTGTAGACGCGACCACCCCTGGTCCGCGGGTCGATGAGATTAATTGCAGTCGAGTGGCTGGAGGCTTAGCTGCTCCATTAGAACGGAGGATGATAGAGACGTCGCGCACTCGGTGGAAATTCGAGTCGATGTTTGACAGCGATTTATGTCCGGGAATGTTAAGTATCCCCTGTGTTCTGCGTTTAAGTACCACCGTAGGAATTTTTCGAGTGTCGGCCCTGGTCCGAGTCCGAGATTCGATTGCAACCATAGAGATTGTACGTACACAGTCGCCGATAAAACGTAACCAGCCTGAATAATGGGGCACTAATCGCTATTAGGCTTTTTCTTAGGACCATTTAACTTGGAAGAGCGGTACTTCAGTTGCTAGCTCTGTTTTGTTCATTTTTTATCGATCTAACTAAAGTGATTTCTCTATATATGTCGCCGAGGCCTGGATGATAAACGTCGCGGAATTATCCCCACTGCCGCGGGGTATACCCCGTGAGGAGCCGCGAAGCTCGAGAGGCTCCGGACGTCTCCTGGACGATATCCAGATGTGTTATTGACATATATCGAGATTTCACTGTATTTCAAAGATTCTATGGGAAATGTATTCGGAAATTTTAACGATAGTAGAATTTTAAGGAAGGAGAAGCTGTCATTCAATATTTGAATTATGGAAGTTGGATCCAGTTCATAATTTATGGAGTTATGAATGTTAATTTTTTAGCAGTTTGAGTTACAGACTATTAAGAGCCAAGACTCCGTACATTCGCGATAAGGTAGAGTGACCACGTTACCGACAAAAATAGGCGAAAAATGACTTCACGTGCCTCAACTTTTCGTCCTTATGTGAGAATATTTTTCGCTGGGATGGGGCTCGTTCGAAAGAGGAAGGTTCAATCTATCGCGCGCTGGTCACCAGCTGACGAGATTATGCAGATATTTGGTGATATACACGTTAGAAGTGGGATCCATGCATTTTTATGCCATTGGTTGAGTTTTCTGGATGAAATCGAGAGTAGCGCGCGCTAGAAAATATCTCCAGCTACAAATTCAGCTATATTTTGTCTTGATTCTCTGCGAGATAAAGCCAAAAACTTGTAGCACGTTTCTGACGTCAGAATTCTCTGTTTTTACTCAAAAAATGCGCAAGTTTAGTCGCAGACTTAAGACCCGTCGGATCAAGATCAAGACGGATCTTAAGTCAGTGGCTGAAGGCTGTGAACGGGAATTATACAACAGTTACCGAGCTGCTGACTCTGCAAAAGTCACGTGACTACCCTTGGCTCTTAAGTTGAATAAAATAACAGTGAGATTGGCAGTAAGAAATTTGTGGAACAGCAAGTGTGCACGGTTTTCCCTAGGATGTGAGACTGTTTTGAGAGAGGTATAAAGAATGGGAGACCCGACAAAGGGTTACCAGCTCGGGAATAGACGTTTCGCGATATTTCGAGCGGGCCAAGCTGGAACGAATTACGGCGCTCTCTTTCTTCGGCTTTGCATTTCGGGATTGCAAAGGTCACTTTGAATCGGCTGGCGTTTTGTTCCACGGGTGGATACGACAGTGAAAAAGCTCCGTCTTAAACGGCTTTAGTAAACGAACCGGCAATAAATGATATTTACGCGTCGCTTTCCTCGCTCTCGCATTTGGTAGTCACTATTCTCGCGTCTGAAACGCGACATCTGTTTCCTCGAGCCGCAGTGCATTATTTCATTTATTTTTAAACCTAACCCGTTGTTCCACATCACGAGAAGGCCCCGGTGTCGTAACGTCGAAAACACTTAGGCTTTTTAATCTGGAGGAAACACCACCACCCGGGAAAAAAGAAATCATGGTTTGACTTTTATAATGGAGAAGCGATTATCCTTTTATTTTTTTTTTTATCGATATCCTCGGCCTTACAATCTCTCTCTCTCTCTCTCTTATTATCGTACGCTTTATTCTTACATAATGCGGTCATTTGAAAGTATCATAAGGATCTGGATGCTCGATCTTTACGCAACTGACATTATTTAATAAAATTCATACTGAAACCAAGAAGATCTCTATTCTCGCCTGTAATTGCTTGTTTATCGTCGGTGGTTTCAGAGATGCTTCATCTGCTGACCATTGTGCAAACAATATTATAAAGAAGCCACGTTGGCGGGGTATCAGGCGAATCAGATACGACGATGCATCAGCAGCATGCATTAGGTGGTTTAATCTGTGCAGAAAAATCGCTGGAGACAATGGACCAGAAAATGTATCTTCCAATCGGCAGAGCGCTTCGATATGTGGTTTCAAGGTTGGCAATGATGCAGTTTCTATATGTACATTAATTAATTGTAGATGTTAGACTGCCGGTTTTATGCGTTTACGATAGAAATGAGTGGCTGCAGCTGGAAACAATAAAGAGCGTCCATACGGTCACTTCAACCGAGTCAAATTATCCCTCTTCGTTCTTATAACAGAAAATAATTTGTCATATCCACAGTCTAATTATTATTAATATAACACCTTAGGAAGCATATTATCAACCCTATGCACTCGGAAATATTTTAACTCGAAAACCATAAATTTCCACCTTACCTAGATAATTTTTTTTTCATTTTATGCATACGAAACTGATGCAAATGATACTTTGATATAGTAATTTTTCGAGTCCTATGGGGTTAATGTTTTCCACGGGGATATCAACGCAGACCTAATCCAGACCAACGGAGTGCAAGGGGTTGAAAGTTGATTTCCACATTGCTCGGATTTCTAACAATTTTTAGGTGGCACAGTCAACTTGCACAAAATCCGCTGTCAATCGAGCAGTCGTGAATCGCGATCACCGTTACAACAGTGTATCCCGACGATTGTGCGGCTGTAACGGCATAACGAGCAAGACGATTATAGTAATCGGCCTCTTACCTCATTACATTCCGAGAAAAGGACGTACGATCTCCCGATGACAACACGCGCCGCTCGATTCCGTTCCCATGCACGATTGTCTGTGCCGGGGAGCAACTTGTCAGAAGCATCACTCTCTATTGTTGTGCGATTGTGCCACGCAGTCAGGCGTTCTACTTGTAGAATACAAGGAAACAAACCGACCGTCCCCTTCGTCGTCTTCGGACCGGCGAGCACGATGCCAGCCCACGGACTGCATCGTTGCAACCGACTGCATGTCGTCGCGAGCTGCTCGACGCTTATTAATTATACGCAACCGATCAACAGTTTTTATGTCGAAACTTATTAGTAGCCGAGGAAAAACACCATTGTTTCTTGTTGATTAGGTAAAAATGATCTTCGGTACTCTTAAATGTCACTACGATCTTTTGTTTCGTAACTGACGCTGCACTGGTTGTTTTGTACGTGTATTTGCAGCGAAATCGATTAGGCTTCGTCGACGAAGTAGGCTTTGTGGAGATCTGCTTTTTACAGCTTCCTTTCTTATCTAGGCGTTCGTTTTGAATTTAAAGACTACCCAGACAGCACCCGGACGTCCCCTACTATGGACGTCACTACTCTATGGACGTCACTACTGGACCTTCTGTACGACCCATTGATGTTTTATGGACGTCCGTACCGGACCTTCTGTACGTCCCAGGGATGTCCCGCGTACATCCCAGATAGGTACCAGTGACAAAGTGGGATGTCCATAAGACGTACCGCGCGGACGTCCGGCTGGACATGTTCAGGACGTTAACGGGACATTTACAGGACGTTTATGGAACATTTAAAAACCTCCTCAAAGATGTATAGTTTCTGAATATTTAAAACTATTACATTTCTATTTTACTTTTCTTTTTGCAATTCTGGTAAAAAATTTTTATTTTGCATCCCGCTGTTTAGCTATTGCTGTAGTCATTATTATAAATAATATCTTCAAGACATTCGAAATGCATTAGAACATTTAAAGGTTAGTTTTGAGAACATTATTCTTATTATTTTATGTACGTATTTTATATACCTTGCGCGTAAGTAAGCATATCGGAACGTACCTAATTTATAAGTCTCAAGTCCGAAATTGAAGTTCTAAGGTCATCCGAGGGATGTCCGAAATTTAGGTCAGACGGACGTCCACGGGATGTAGAAAATGGATGTCACTGAAACGTCCGAAATTCAGGTACCACGGACGTCCAAGGGACGTAGAAAACCGATGTCGCTGAAACGTCCAAAATGTAGGTACTAGTGGCGTCCCAGGGACGTCCGAAGCGGACGTAAAGCGGACGTCCTATGAACGTCCGGTGCTATCTGAGTATGGTGTGTGGCTATTTCATCGAAATCGATTGTAAAAATCGCTGTTGTCCACGTTTTTCGCCGTTTTTTTTTTCAATCTCCTTGCTATTGTAGTGAAGCTATGAGACGACACCTTTCAATGCTAATCGATTGTTATCGAACCAATCAATTCATACATATGCGATACATATTTCACTTTTAAAATTGTAATTTCTTGAATACAATCAATCTCGTGCTAGAAAATATCGGAAATATTGAACTCGACTTGCATTTTCACCTTTCTGCTTCACATGCACTCGAGTTCAGTCAAAAAAATGTGTAAGCGTGTATAAGTTGCTATTGACTGGTGTATTCTCATTGTAATAGCTGTATCTCGAAATATGTACTTCACCTGAGGGACAGCGCATTGAACTTTCCCATAGAATGATTAAATTAACACAAGGTACAATGGACATTAGCTTACTGATTGCGCGACTTCTTGAACGTATATACCGAATTTTATCTAACAATGCGTTAACGGGAACAATGCCGATTTCTAACGACATCTCAGCGAATATAATTACAATCTCGTCTACACTGCTCGACGTAAGGCAAGAATATATTGATTTCATTTCAAGAACGCACTCGTTATATTAGATAGACACATTCTTCTTATTTCTATAAATATAAAATACTCACTTTCAGTGCTCCGTAAACCTAGTGTTAATCTTAGCACAGAATGAAACAATCTTTTGCATGGCTATCGTTTCTTGCAATCGTTTTAACACTAGGTTTACGGAGCACTAAAAGTGACTATTTCACATTACTTTACTAAATAACAAGAAATAAATTAAAAATATTAGAACTCGTAATTTCGATGGGTCCTGTAAACCCAGTGTTAAATAATTGTAACGAGTTGAAAGCAGTACAACAGTACAGGGATTTCTTTATATATGTCGCCAAGACCTGGATGATAAATGTCGCGGAATTATCCCCACTACCGCGAGATATACCCCGTGAAGTAACGCGAATCTCCAGAGACCTCGGATGCCGAGGAATGTAAACATAACACGGCTCATGTTTTCTGGACGATACATGACGTTGGCAAGACCCGTGTTGTTGACATATATCGAGAATTCACTGTATATCCAGAGTCTGAATATTTTCAATGTTTCGCTTTTGGTCTGCTCAGTTTTGCGATAGGTTAAGGGACCTAATTACTGCGGGGGTACCAATTACCGTGCCTGTATTAATTATACTGATTTTTAAAGCATAATGAATATTAAAAAAGAGATGTTACATTTTTTTTCATTAAAATCCGTGAATATATATGTTATATATCTCATTTTAATATTCATTATACTTTAAAAATAAGTATAATTAGTATAGGTTTAGTTCTTTTCCGCGGACTCGATATTTCCCTGGCGGAAAACGAGACCGGTAGATCGTCGATCGCGGTTGGCGAACATCTTTTTCCTTATTTCCCGGCGCGTTCGCCTCTTTTTAGGATCGCTTCCCATCAGCAGCATCGTAATTGGAGCGGCGATCCATCCGCGAAGCTAATTAGTCGCGTAACGAGACCCCCAGCCGATCGGTGGTATCGGGCGAACTGGGAAAAGGCACAATCGGGCTCAAAGGAAATATTGAAAAAGGTCGAGTGTCGCATCCTCTGGCCTCTGCTCGCCTGAGCACACGCTGACGCAAGATACCAGTTCTATGCATTCGGTTAACAATCGTTTATTACTTTGCAATTCGATCGACGCGATGCCTACAAAAAACCGGAAACGGTGCAAAAATCGTCCGACTGTTTCGCTCGCCATTTCATTAAACTGTACCATGTGCCGCGCTTTTATGGCAGTACAATCGTTCTGCCGAACGATGTTTATGTTTTATTATAATTAATTTAAAACGAGACATTTTATTTATGTTTAAATATATCTGGAAGATTGTTACTGATTCTCTCGCGATTGTTAACCATTTCTTCTTACAGGTCTGCCAGTCTCAAGATCGCATTAATCCTTTGCACTCCTATGTGGAGGCTGAAGCGACACTTAACAGGTGCCTACACAATTCCGGAGTTCAAAGGGCTAAAGAAAAATGTCTTGAGCGAGCTAGTTACGAAATACTAAAAATATACTGCTTACCCTCCACTTGACGTGTTTCATTAAATATTGTTCGTCTATTACAATCTGTCTTGAAGACGCAAATGACAAAATATGAAAAATATTTTCCTCGCACCTAACACATTAAAAAACTATTTTTTTAATATTGAATTCAGATTTGAAGCCCTAATGAAATCAGTTTTAATGTTTTGTGGAGGCTTGTGGAACCCATCAATACATTAAAAATATTTAGTAATATACTCTTATCAAATTTAATCTTTCATCTTCAGAACAGGGCAATAAATAGTTGTTCACGTTCTTTAACGCGAAGACTGAGTTGAAAAGGGATTGAATTACAAAATAATATTTTCTATTTTAACAGTATGTCATAGGGACTTCATATTAAATCTTCTGAAAATATTTTATCTTTTACTCACTCCCTCCCGTATCGACTCCAATCATTTTCGACGGTCCAGCTGAACATGAGTTCACTTCCCGATTCGATTCAAAGAATTGTTCACTAAAATTAACGACTGCTCTGTGTCCAGAACACAATCCGACTAAACCACGGTTCGCACGCAGGTAATTACAAATTCTATTCCAGTTGTTAGTATGTGACGCTCTTCATACGCTGACTTGACCAAATATGTACATCGCAACGCTTTTCTACAATTCAAATACACCTCGAATAAACTGCCCGCGGTTCTATTGTGAGTCTGCACTTCTTTGTCAAACCTTTTGTCAACCGGTTTTTCGGCGTTGCGTGCATCAAAGTCAAGTGCACACGACAGATGCGTTTCTGCACCTAACCGTAGTTAATTCGCGACTCCATTGAGCGTATTAGTATTTTAAACAAAATGTAAAAATATTTTCGGAGACTATTGCTACACGGTAATACACGGTGGTTAAGTTGAAACAATTATTTATTGTCGTATTAATGGACACACTATCTGAAATATTTAATTGATTGTACGAGTGTACGTAACATGTGTGTGTGTGTATTTCAATTATGTGTTTTTCGGCACGAACTTCGAATAAATATTTGCATACTGTAATTATTTGTTATAAACGATATCCTCCTCATAAGATAGCTATGTCTTGATATTGTAATTATTAGACTGCAGATCTTTATGCGTTTATGGCTTTCGAAAATTGTCAAAAAATGCTATACCTTAGAAAATTACATTTTATTTGTTTCCACTTTCCTATAATCTGTCTACAAAAATTGAAAATTGCACGAACATCCGCATTCTAGTAATTATTGTTTACATTGTAGAATAAGTTTAACGCGTTCGCCACTGCACACGAAATTAATCCAAAAATGGTTTAAACTGTGATAATTTTGTTAAAAAAAAAAATAGTACGATAATAAATCTAGACTCATTTTACAGCTTGAAGCCTCTAGTTTCACAATAAATAGTTCACTTATGTTCAAAATACTTTTGCACGATCCAGCGAGTGCGAAACTAAGGCGAAAACGCTACACATTCAAAAGTCTGTAAAAACATGAAAAAAATTGTCTCGTGTCTGAATCCACCACGGACATAAAGAATGAAGCTTCCTCTCTACAATAACTCCAAAAAACTTGATGCACGATTTTTTTTGTCGATTTATCAACCCCTCGCATCGAACGGCGACTCTGAGGCGCCAATAAAAATGTTTCAAAACATTTTTAAAACTACTAAATTAAATAAATTCCTAAAAAAAAATCAAGAGTCCCCTTTCATACGTATAAAATGAAGGAAATAAAATGGAAAAATTCCAGATCGGAGAAAACGTGTTTGGTTCTTCAGTTACGAAATATGTATACGGGCAATTTTATAATAACACACCGTTGCAACAGTTTGTTTTCCGTGTTTGTTTCGTAAGAACGCGAAAAAATCGTGTACAAGTTTAGCTTGGTTACGATTGAAAATAACTGGATGCTAATAATATTTCCACCCCGTTATCAGCTCGTCCAGCAGACATTCAAGACGAGGGACGAATGATCGCGCACAATTATTCAGACAGTTATCGGAGTCAGAGTAAATGGGCCACGGTTCTGTTTTCGCGCCGAAAGAATGATTTTTATCTAGTATCGCGCTGCCGAACGGCTAACCGTAGACAAGATACTTTATCGTCAATGTTTACACATATTGTTCGTGGTTGCGCAACACCGTGGGTTCTTTTCGCCGATAGGATGCGCCGCCGGACCATGCTATCGCGATTTTTATTTTCCTCATTCATGGTGAACGCGAATGTTCTCTCTCTCTCTCTCTCTCTCTCTCTCTCTCTCTATCTCTCTCTCTTCACTTTGACGTTTCTGGGGCTCCTGCGCATCGATTGACAGTGCTCATCGAAATGGCACACTAGAATAGATATTAACCATTAACCCTTAGCACTCGAATGGCGACTGTAAGGCGCCACTAAAAATTCCTGTATCATTATTCGAAATATATTTTACATTATTAAATTTGTTCGTATTTAATAAATTACTAAACATTTCAGTACTGTACGAGTAAATTGCACCATTTTCGTATGTATAGCATGAAAAAAGTCGGAGGAAGAAGTGTTTCGTTTTAGAGTTAAAATGGCTTCGAGTGCAAAGGGTTAAAACTGACTACAGTAAATTCTCGATATATGTCAACAACACGGTCGTATATCGTCCAGGAGACATGTTTACACTCCACGGCATCTGAGGACTCTCGAGCTTTGTGGCCCCTCACGGGGTACAGTAGTGGGGATAATTCCGCGACGTTTATCATCCAGGCCTTGGCGACATACATAGAGAAATCACTGTACTTCACAGTACATTACAAAAGTAACAGTTCAGTCGGTTTTGTAGAGATGGTTAACGTAATATACGGATCATTATGCAAATTTCCTGGATTATTTTCTAAAAACCAGGATGCGAGTTCAATTTGCAAACTAGAGCCCCTGTTGCGGTAAGAATAAAGTGTTTAAAAAGTGCACGCCTACTATAAATGCATAAATATCCGCGGTCTAGTACATGTCGGAAAAATAATTTTATTGAATAACTTCCCCATGTCAGAAATTCAGAAACCAGTGGCAACTATAAATGTTTTAAGACACTAGAAATATTTTCGTCAGATAACTAGATTGCGTATCGAAGTCCCAGATTAAGAAGACAATAGCAGCGAAGAAAAGAAGAGTATCGGAGGACCGCGCCACCATTTTCAACTTGACACGCACCCGACCGACGAATTGTCAGCGGCGGGTTGTCAGTAGTAATTATAGCTGTCCGCGGATCTCTTGCTACCATGTTGCGCGTCGCGATTCCCCGACGTTTCACCACGAGCGAAGAAACAGACCACGAATATGAACAATTTTATTCTTCCATCGAACCCTGACCCACAAAACGGTGCTTATCGAAATTAACACTAAACCTGCCGACACTTCTGTTCCTACCGTGGTCAAAATGACCGGTCCTTGAAAGAAGTTATTGTTAATACATCAAACGTAGATAACAGTCAATTTGTCGCTGAACGAATTAGTGGATGAACAACTTCCGTAAAATGACGATACAAATTTATTTTCATATAATTTCAATTATGCATAAAATACCGCGATGCTCTCGCCTCGATTTACAAAATTTTACCGTGTCGTCCACCTTTGCGGTTTGGATGCGTTTGCCATGAAACAGTATTATAATAAGTCGGCTTATTTATTTCGAGTTGGTCATGTCACATTGAGAACAGCCTTTCTTTTATACTGATTGTTTAGGTTTGGAAGAGTGAATACCATATTATCTCGTGCGGTCAAATTGACCGTAGGTAGAACAAGGTTCGTATATTTCTTGAAAAGGAAGAAAATAAAACGCGAAATAAATACTGAAAAATACATTGTATACATACTTAAAGAAAAGTAAAGATAAATAGCGATAAGTTGTATGCACGAAATTATACGCAGAAGTTTGAGAAGGTCAATTTGACCGGCCGTGGTGGGTTTAGCGTTAAGCATCTCCGTTCGGATGAATAATTAGGAGCGCTCAGGTCAAAGCACTCCCGGGTGCTTATCGACATCGTTGCGATTCCACTACAAAATCTATTATATTTTATTCATACACCGGCGCAATTCGATCTGCGCACGGCGTTGCATTTTCTATGACTCGAAATACATCGACGATTTTGCCTGTATATGTGCGCGCACTGCCGGGTGTACTGTAGTAACCGTGGCTCCGATTAGATCACCGTATGAATAAAATATTATATTATAAACTGTACATCATCGAGCGGGCTGGTATTTCATTCCCGCTTATTGATTAGGTGATACGATTTCAATGTGAACACCGGGAATATGATATTGTACGGTTCGTACGCCGAGAGAATTTACTGCCACGAGCCCGGAGATCAGAAAAATATAAAAGGAGGCAGAATCGGACGATGAATATGGATGGAAACATTGAAACGTTTCGATAACACGGTCTTGCAGCTATGTGTTCATTTTTTTGTTGATCGCCGAGAACGCGTTATGTAAAGGAGCGTGATTTTTCCTTTGACGAACGAACCGGCGACATCGTCGAAAAACAATGCATATTCTGATTTTATGGACTCATTCTCTCTCTCTCTCTCTCTCTTCCTCTTTCTATCTCTCTTGAGTTGCCACATTGTGCTCGATCGGACTGCGAAATAGTTGAGATTTCAGTTGAGGAAGTGTCGCAAATTTCCTCGAACCCGATGATGAAGAAATCGATCTTTAAACGCACTGTCATTACATGATATGTGGTCTTGTTTTTTGACAGTTTATATAGCTGAATTTTAGAAATTCTAAGAATAGACGATTTTTATTTACCTGTTCGAGTAGAATGAGTTAAGTATGATTGACTCGATGCATTTTTGCAGTATACATTTTAAAAGTTTCCTTGAGGTGTCGAAAAAGTGTTAGTATGATTTAATAGAATTGTAGAAAGGAATTTGGAGTAACAAGCTGTGTATAATTTAGAAATTGATTAAATACGAGGTAAGAAATTTATCAATAGATCTTTATGCATTTATAACAAAATTGAGTATATAAAATATGAAATTGTAGGAAAACTTCAAAAATTCCAAATGTCAATATACTATTTCTATTAAAATTAGCAAGTGAAGAAATAATATTCCACTCGGTTTCTATTTCTCGTAATCGACGCAGACAATTTTTATTTTGCATAAATACCCACAGTCTATTTATTAACAAACCTTAGTTCCATTTTCTAGGACTTTTATCTTCATCATACAATTTTATAATCAACGAATACACTTTTCGTTAGGTTCATCCCCCATTATAAATTTTCAGTTCATAAAAATAATTATACTAGGAAACGATTTCGGCCCGTAGATTTGGTGCAAATAATACAGAAAATAAATCAGGATTTGACTGCGCAAGCAACGAAATAATTGTCAACCGGCGTTCAGCGTTCAAAATTCGCAGCGGACACCGAGCCTCTAAAAATCATTTTCCCCGGCGCGCAAGGCGAACCGTGTTGATTTATGCGATTGCTCACCGAATCGGAAGATAAAAGGCCACGCTTAAGTGCCGCCATAATGGCACAGTGTTAAACGCTCCGCAAAAACGTTCGGCCGTGGTCGCCGCGTGTTCGCCGAGCGAAGGAAAATTCGCGCATCCTTTGGCAGCGGTGTAGATCAACGTAACTTCACCGCGACGATAAAAAAAGAACGCAGAAGGCACGAGTGCCGATTGTATTCACCGACGCTGATCGATTCACCAGTGAATCGCAATTACGCAACTATCGCGAGCCAGCTTAATCGCGGCGTGAGCGCGATCGCTTTTCCCCGAGCACACGGGCCGGGCCGGGCCGCCGCGTTTCGTGTCAATGCATCGCGAAACCGTGCGTCCGCTTTTAATTATTGCGCTCCTCAAGATTATCCGGTATTTTTGGCGCGTACCGCCTGTACTCAGGAACGTGGTTCTAGAATCCGGGTTATTCTCGGAGAGAGAGTGCTTAGCCCGGAAACGTTTGTAATTGATTAATAAGACGTTTGAACGTGATCGATAGAATCGGCCGGCCCGGTCGTCCCCTCGGCGCTCATCGATTCGACGGGGCCAATCAATTTCGCGGCTCGTCCAACGCCTCGCTAAATACAAACAATTCCTGGAACAATCGTTTGATCGAGGAAAAATTCAGCGGAAGTAGCCGAAGCAATTTTTTTCCGGAAAATTGAAGATCTTCTGATTGTTATTTTATTCGGAAAAATGCGTGAGGAGCTTATTCCGGAAAAAATTTATTCAGCTTTCATATTCAACGAATCCGTAATATTCAAATTGTTTAAGAGCGACAGTAACTTCATTCATAATTTAGCAAAATTTTTAGAACCAACATACTATGACAACTTATTATCAGTATTATTGGAAAGAACATGAATGATCTTTATTCGCACACAGCTCGGTCGGTCACTTCCGGTAGGTGAAGTATTAACATGTCGACCGTCGCGTGAACTTTGTGTCTTACATGCGAGTCTTGACCATTCCGTTCGTATAAACGATCGGAGGTATCAATAATTATTACTAATTACCTGATAATGAAGTTTTCACTTCACGCTGGGATTTAGTTCGTTTCTGAACGAACAAATTGACAAAATCGTTTTCAAGCAAATTAATTTGTTTAATAGGTTGCACATAATATAACAGTATTTTTAAATTCCTCTAATGTTTTTCTGCTTTAAATAACGCCTGCCCGTTTTTCTCATAAACGAAGATTTCGAGTATTTAATAAATGTATTCAAACTTCCATTTTCTCAATTTCATTCATACATACATAGCCTGCGGATCTTTATGCAAAATAAAAATTTCCAAAGTGCATACAAGTTTTTCCTTCTCGCAGGAAATGATTAAGAACAAGAACATTCTGGTTAAATAATAACGTAGCTACGAAGAAGTCGCGAGACAAGCAACGGACATATATGTATGTGTCTTCCGCATAAGACACGTGTAATATATGCTAACGTTCTCTCATTCGTTGTCTGGGAGATCGTCGATAAAAGAACAAACTTTTTGTGAAGTTTTCCTCACCGAGTTTCGCAATGATGACGAAGAACAACTGATACTGTTGTTACCTAAAGCTGTCGCTAAATCAACCTATCGGAGACGGAAACTTTTCTGCCAAACTTGCAAATCAGATGCCGTAGATTTTATCGAATACTCTTACGATCACTTTTTTTTTGCAATCACATACAGATATTTTAAATCAAAATTATCAGTCGCCCAACAGGAAACAATAAATTGCAGAACGTAACTCGTTTCACGCATCAATTTAGGATTGCGAGGGGCGTTGTTCTAGAATGTAAATCGTTGTCCAGAGCAACGATCGGTGTTTAAAGTTACGTTGCTAGAATGTTCATGACCGTCTATAAAAAGATTAATCTAAGAAAATTTAGCAGGCTAATTGAAACGAGACCGGGAACACTAATAACGCGCTACAGTTTCTGAAAAGTATCGAATTAGTTGATTCTTTGTAATTAGAAAGTAGCTTGTGTATACGGGGTTGTGTAACTTGTTTAAATTGAGTTGCTAATGACCGGACTGCGGATGTTTATGCAATTTCCAGTTTTTAAAAGCAGCTGCGTCAGTCAACATTGGTTGCGAATTCGTTTACCTCCTACTGACTACAAACACGGTACGTATTGGTTCTCCATTTAAACTATCTGTGGCAATTCTTAAACAAATTTTTTTTATCAGGGCGCTCCACAAGACGACAAATCAGTATGACTAGACTGCGGATCTTTATGCAAAATAAAAATTTCCTAAGTCAATTCTTAGGAATTCTTAGGAAATCTACGAAATTTCTCTGTTTAATAATTTTAATGAACAGAAAATGACAGATTAAATTCTTCTACTATCTTTACAGGTTTGTATGTCGTCCATTTATTTTTGTTACGAATGCATCAAATCCCCAGTCTAGTTATTAAAAATTATTATTACTTTGGTGATGAATTCACCGTGAAAATAGATGGTCGTTCTAAATATACAGATTATAAAATGCGCGATTGCAACACGTTGCAACGTGTTATGCATAAATGCACAAACATCCCTGATACACTGATGAGTCTATTATTAGGGCCATCGGACGTCCAAAATTGTCCCAGACAGTTCAGGATCGAAAGATATCGGTGCTTTTTAAACGAGGCAATTCGTAGAAAGCGGAATTAACACCTTCTCGCTTAGGATGATTATTGCGGACGATTCAGTCACAGTGAAAATGGGAAATGACGAAAACAATGCTTTCCAAAATTAATTCTTCACGAGGTATCTCGAACTATTTCAATTATAACGAACTACTTTCAATTATAATGAAAAATGTTTTAATCCGATACCTTGGAATTGAATTGAAAGGGGTTAAACCTTTACACTACATCATCGAGTCATACTCATGATGAAGATTCCGAACAGAAAACGAACTATTCCTTAAATGCCTTGTCCTAATGTCAATTCAGAGAGCTTGAAGACGTTACTGAAATTTTTTGAAATTCTGTTTCCCATCGAATCCCCTGTCAATCAAAATAAAATTGTATTTCGTTGTTGTTAATATAAATAAATATGATCTTCTTCCTCTAAGAAATTTCGAAAAACAAGGGAGGAATTTGTCGATTAGAAAATACCTATGGTAAGCATAGAGCAGAGACGTCATTAAAATGGCAATTTATTGATCTCGTCCCTAATTTTCACAATATAATTTATTGGACAAGGAAATTTATTCCACAATTTTCCATAAATGAATTTTTCCAGTTTCAATAATTATAAAATATAAAACCATGGTAGGTTTAGTGTTAACATTTGCCACCATGTTTTCTTGTATTGTAAAAATGTGAGTCCACGAATCACTGGAGCCATAAATTAAATTGTGGTGCAGGGGGTTAATCGGAAACCTCGGAATTAAATCGCAAAGGGGTTAATATCGGGAGGACGTGATCGGGGGTTGATCAGGCTTCAGTGGCCTAATCAATCGGTACACATGTTCGGTCGCGACGCGGCAGCGGCCAATTAGCCGCGGCGGTCTCGATAACCTTTTAATAGCCAAGTCCGCGGGCCTGCGAGCTCTCGTGACGCGCGTTGGTGCACGGTGCTCTCGGCTCGCGATTGTTGCACGGCCAGGCCGAGGAAGACAAAGAGTTAATGGGACGAGTAATAATACTGGTCCTGCCTCGGCAGACAGCGCAGAAACGGCGAAAAGCCCGTTCCGCCAAGGCTCTATTTTCGGGTCCGTTGTTGTCCGATGTATGTACCGAGGCAACTTTCTTGCTTTGCTCGTGGCCGTCTAGCTTGCGCAGCCCGACGACGACACACTTCGGCAAATTTCTATTCTGATGTTGTTGCCCGCGCGCGTTTCCTGTCTCGCGTACCCCCGCTGGATGAAAGGAACACCTCGATTCCTCGAATTCCCGCAGCAACCGTTTGTCTTGCTCGCGCCTCGCCTCGCCTCGCCTCGCCTCGACTCGACTCGCCTCACAGCGAGCCGCGAGCTGCGACGCAACGAACGTTTGATCGAACAATGCGGTATTAATCATTCGGACCGACGCTTATTTTCGAGCGGGCCCGATGCTTAAATAGCGCCGTTGCGTCCTCCGCAACTCGTGCCACAGAGATTACGCGAACGAGTCCGCCTAGCACAGCTTTTCAGAACAATGACAAATTAATGGACCGAAGCCCGGCGCATGGGACGTCGCAGAAAGAAGTATTTTAGGCCATCGCAACTCTGTCTTGTTTGACGTGGACTTTGAAAAATAACGAGAAACAAATGATAAAAAGAGCGAGAACAAGGAGAAACGCGGCCGAAGCCGCTGCCATTTTGGAGAACAATGAGGACGACGCAGGGAGAAGTATTTTAGGCCTTCGCAACTCTGTTTCGTTTGGCGACTTGGTTGTGGACTTCAGAAAATAACGGGAAATAAGTAATGAAAAGAGCAAGAACAAGAAGAAACGCGGCCGAAGCCGCTGCCATTTTGGAGAACTATGACAAACGAATGAACCGAAGCCGAACCGAGAGAAGTATTTTAGGCCTCCGAAACTCTGTTTTGTTTGACGATTTGTTTGTGGATTTTAAAAAATGACTAGAAATAGATAATAAAAAGAGCAGGAACAAGAAGACACGCGGCCGAAGCCGCTGCCATTTTGGAGAACAGTGACAAATGAATGAACCGAAGCCGAGCCCTTGCCATACTCTATTTCATGAGACAACTGTGCGTGCACTTCGACGCGTTGACTGCCATAAGAATTTTATGCGTTTCACACAAATTTAATCTGTTACGCTTGCTTCATAGAAGCGATCAGCGTTATTAATAACAAGGTACTTTACAACAACGTTTTCACCTTCTACTACAATCTGGTTAATCTCAACATTGCAAATTGATAGTCGGTCGAATTATTTTTATGAAAATCATTTTTAGTTACATAGCGTCGGTCAGTAGTCCGTGGATTTTCTGCGTTGGTGACAAACATGAGTAGGTATAGTTTAAAGCTATTGTTACATTATTTTCAATCTATTAAACATATTAACCCTTTGCACTCGAAGCTATTTCAATTCCAAAACGAAACATTTCTTCCGACCTAGAATATTTCCTTTCTATGGTATATATTTGTCATGTTACACTAATTACTAGTTAAATATTACTATTTAATAAAATTAAATATTACTATTTAATAAAATTAAATATTACTATTTAATAATGTATGAAATATTTTAAATAATGACACAGCAATTTTTAATGGCGAATTACAGTCGCCATTAGAGTGCTAAGGGTTACGAAGGAACTTGAATTTTTATTTTTTTGGTTGCAGTTCAGATAGAAAGTTTCTATTTTTATTGGTGACTTTTATGGCGTTCAATGGATTAAAGAGCAACAAGAAACTAGTAATAAAAGGAGCAATGACCAGAAGGATTGTGTCGTTGGACGTGTGGAGCAGTATCAACAAATATTACTACAATCACTAGAACAGTAATTAACGAGGTAGAAATGAGAGATTGAAGAGTCGTAAAAATTCTTTCATGGGAAACTGCGAGTGAGAATGCAACAGAGAGAAAAAGTGAGCGCAGAAGTAAACCACTACAATGATTTCGTAGGTCCTTGTGTACGTCCTTCTTCAGAAGGGACACAGGTTCTGTAGCAAAGTTAAAAATGCACGTGGGGAAGCCTCTTGACAATTCCAGTCCGGAAGTGCTGGTTCTGTAGGAGTCTGGTTGCCAGATGTACCAAATTGACAATGTCCAGGCAGAAGGAAGAAGAGAACGAAGGCTTTTTATTAAAAGCTGGAAACATAGGGATGACTATAACAAAGCTGATGCAATATGAAATTCAATGGAAGATGAAGAAGTGGGAGGGGGGGACTTGAGCTGGAACCTTGAAAAACTCAGGGTACATTAGCTGAAGATAGAATTGTTAGACACTATTGAATTGTTGTCACTGTCAGATTTCTTATTAGAAAAATCTATTTTTTAAAACTAGAGCACAGTGAATCATGTAACCTCTGTGGCTCCCAGACTATACAATATCTTAGGCCACAGTAAAACTGTCATTGTTCAACATCAGATTTCTTATTAGATCATCGAAGAACTTGTCACTTTTAATTAACACCGAGTTAGTGTACTCAGCATGACAGTAAAAATGAATTAGAGTTGTGGACTGAATTTCTGAACAAATGTAGTTCTATGAAATGCAATAATAGGGAGTGAAGATGAACACTTGATAGATAACTCAAGGAATCCCAGATTCCAATAAAATTGTCAGATGTCTCATTAGGTTAACGCACGTTCCCCGATTGCAATGAATATTGAGTCGCTATAATCTCGGGCGGCGTCAAGACGGGGCGCCATAAAAACACCATTATGCCGATGTTAATTAAGACCACGGTGAAAGAGTTATTCCTCTGTCCCCACTTCAGAGCGAAAACCCTTCGGCAACCCTTCACCGTGAGGTTTAGCTGTTTATGCAAAACAGAGACCCGACTCTTTGATGTCCAACGAAAACAGACTTACTACTCTGACTCCCAACTTTGATACTTAAAAAATCTCAATCAAAGATCGATCCACCTGAGACCACTCGTGAACCTCTCGATCTTCGATCAAGCTCAATCCTCGATTGACCTCGATTTTTTACTAAATGATTACTTCTGAACAGGACGAATAACGAGGATAGATCAACTGAAGAAATTACTATCTGACGTGACTCCAATTCTACATCAATTGACTTGTGCACAATTCTCAACCATACTTGGCCCAACGAGTTGATCATAAGTAAATATAAACAAATGCACGTAGCAATCACTTGAGCGCGACAAAGCTGAAGTGACAAATTCCTGAGACAGTTAGCAATGGAGGTTACGTTACGGTTTTGCTTTTCTATACTAACCCGTCTCGCTAGACTGCGAATTTTGTGAATTTATGACAAAACCGAGTGGCTGCAATTTGACCTAAGCTGAAGACTGAAAATTGAACAGCATCAATGCATTACTCTAGTAAAAATTCAAGTGGCATTTTTAAATGGCTCGCAAGATTGCAGACTTTGAGAATTTATGACAAAACCGAGCGACTGCCATTTGACCCAGGGTAAAGACTGAAAAAATTGAACAACATCAATATCCTCAACATCCTCATCATTACCCTCGACCTAATAAAAATTCAAGTGGCATGTTTAAATGGCTCCTACGTCTCATAAAGAATACGGAACATTTTTATTTTGCATGAAGACCCAGTCTGGCCATATCCAGTATAAGGACAATCTTTTGACGTTTTCTCGGGCAGCACTGTACCGCATAAATCTCGCAAATTTTTGTGTAACTCTTGCAAATTCATTCATAGAATACCTATAACCCGAGGGTTGTGGTCTACATTCTGGAAGAAGACTTCATCGATGATCACAGCCACGAAGAATACTCAAGTAGGAAGCTACGAGAAGCTAAGACATCGAAATTGCCACGACCCTGTACAAGTAATTATAGATGAAGAAACCTGGGCACCTGCCATCCCCTAAATCGAGCATCCCCAGCACCCCAACGCAACGAAACATCTGTCCTCTGGATTTCTCGTCGCATCCACCGCGTTCCTGCACGATAACCGACACCCTAGTCACATTCGTGGCACGAACGACCCTATGAACCTTCCTTTCCCAGGAACGGGTCCCTCCCCCGCGTTCTATGGGGCTGTGGCGACAGGATCGACAGGCCGGCAAGTGGTTGTCGGCACGGTTCGAAGAAAGGAGAGGAATCCGTCCGGGATTCCAGAGAAAGAGAGTGAGAGGGAGAGAGAGAGAGAGAGGGGGGCAACAGGAAAGGCCGTGAAGCAAACGGGAAACCGTTTGGTAGAGGGACGATGCCGAAGGGAAAGGGGACAGAGAGACAGAGGCAGAGAGGGTCACTGGGTCAGATGCATTGCGTGCGTCCCTCTCTGTCTGCACCCTCCTTCGGGAGCCGCGTTTCTCTCCCTCGCTCGCGGCAATTCTCTCCCTGGATCTGTCACTCTCTCCCGATCTCCTTCTCTTTTCCTCCGGAGAACACATGGCCCTCGTGCAGCACGGCTGGCAGCCACGGCACACCAAGTGTGCGTGCGTGCGTGCGTGCGTGCGTGTACGGTGCCGTCATCGCACAAGGACCCGGGAGCGTCACTGACGTTTGTCTGTACGGTCGCAGATATTGCGAATGATCGTCCGAGATTGCCCGAACACGATGCTCTCTTCCCAGGTCGAACTGGAAGATCACCGGGTGGATTGTCATTGACCAAGGACGATGGATGATCTTCCTGACAGCTCTGTCAGGTGGGTTTATGGCGCGTTTCTATTTACTGAACAAGGGTAAGGCGGCGCGTGGAGGATCGACGGTGTGCTAACAACACGGTCACGTGCTCGGTGCGACTCACTCACCTGCCAAGCGTGCTCATATCATCCTGCTCGCGCGCTGGTAGCCTGGACTACCCCTCGGACGGCTTGCCGGTCACTTGTCACCGCAAATACAATATTACACCCCCGCACAAAACCGGCACTTCCAACGAGAATACCAACAATCCGGGGCAGCAGGGTCGAGGTGTAGTCGAGGTTGCCCGACGATGGTGTATCTCTCTCTTTCTCTCTCTCTCTCTTTCTGTCTCTTGGACACTGGTGGTGGCAGCTGGGCTGGCAGATCGATCGTTGAACCGATATCCCTGGACACAGGCCGGAAGTAACCTTGCTGGTCAACGAAACTGATCGCGCTGATCGGCACCGTTCCTGGTCTCACGGGTCTGTCATGGTCCAAGAAGATCCTCGCGTACAGAGGAAGAACGTAGGAACCGGAACAAGACGACGACGACGACGACGAAGAAGAAGAAGAAGAACGAGCGGAAGGAACGTACGTACGCGCGCGCGCGCGCGTTCACCCCGGACGGTGTTCGGGCCGCGTGCGGACCGGTGGTTCGCGTGAACGCTCGTGGACGGTCTCGCGACACTAATCGCGTCGCGGTGCTGAAACGCGGGAGCGGACGGTCGCCGCTCTGGAGCCCGACGACACGAGAGACGGTGGGAATATCCGTAGGTAGCCGGCGAAGCCTTCGCCGAAGCTGCTAAGCCAGCCGAGAGGCAGGCGAGGGCGAGAATCAGGCTGAGAGCGAGAGAGGAAGCGAGACGATGTCTCAGTGGTGGAAGAAAACCCCCCCTCGAGCAAGCGGGCATACAATGGGAATAATCACCGCGTCTCGGAGCGTCGGCTGACTGACTGAAGCCCCCGAGGACCGAACGGGATGAGATTCGGAGGCGCTGCCTAGCGGCGCGCCGCTCCGCGCCGCTTCGGCGCCCGCGCTGCGCCACTCTCGCGCTCCCCGCTACTGTTCTCCTCTCACTCTCTCTCTCTCTCTCTCTCGTCTTTTCTCTACCCGTGTTCCTGGGGCGCTCTCACTCTCCCTCTCTCTCTCTCTCACCCTTTTGCTTTTGTTCCGCCCGTTCGCCCCGTCGCCGTCCGCCTCTCTCGACGTTATACACCGGCCAGCTCTCTGTGTCTGTTACCCCCACCAACGGGCGACGGGCCACTGTGTGTTTCTAGCCGCGACGACGCGCGCCGTCGGACTCTCTGTCTCGCCGGAGCCGATCGGAGCGGGCCACCGTCTCGCTCCGGCCTCCCCGCCCCCCTCCCCACCATCTCTCTCGCTCCATTGATCACTCGCCGGCCGTCCTCGTCCCGCGACAACGGTTGCTCGGCCGTGCGCGACTGCGGCGGAACCCGCTCAACGGCCACGCCCCTTTTCCGCTCACGCACCGCCCTCTTCCTCCGACACCCACGCCAAGGCGATGCGCCTACTACGATATAACCGAACGCTGTATACCAACCACCACCACCGGCCTTTCTCTCTCTCTCTTTCTCTGCCACCACCACTACCACCGACGCCGCCACCACCACCGACCAACGCCGCTCTGCCAACGCCGAGACCGTTCGTTCGTTCGTTCGTTCCAGCGTCGTCCTCGTTCGCGACCTCGTCCTCGTCCTCGTCCTCGTCCTCGTCGTCGTCGTCGTCGTCGTCGTCTACACACGCCTTCGCGCGCTCTTCTTCCTTGGTCTCCCGTCGCGTCGATGCCGCTGGCCTCCTCGCCGACACCGTCTTCTTCGACCGTTCACGTTCACTCGTTGTCGCCGCGTTCCACCGAGGAGACACCGCTCACCTGTGCGCGCAACCACTGACATCCCTTTGCACCCCGCCCCCTCCTCGTCCTGATACACTGCCTCCTCCCAACCCTCTCGCTCTTTCCCTCTTCCATTTTTCTCTGTCTCGTTTCGAGGAGGACAAGAACCGCTGCCACGGTCCCCGAGCTCTCTGGGCGTAGTAGTAACGCCGTGGATGGGCAGCGTGTGCTACTGTCTGCTACGCGACGTATCTCTCTCTCTCTCTCTCGCTCTCTCTCTCTCGCTCTCTTCGGCGTTCCCCACCTTCGACGACCACCGACGAAGGGGCGAGTCGAGACAGCTCGTCACGTGGCACACGCGGGATCGGCGAACGTCGACGACGCAGCGCAGCGCGTGCCGTTTACACAACCTCCCGGACACCTACGCGAACCTACCCAGGACTCTGATCCTGATGGACACTCCCGGTCCTGCGGTCTCTCATGGTAATGTCCTTCGTTCTCTTCCGAATTGATACGTTGCGAATCCACCTGGCTAGTTAGGTAGCGGTGCATTGGTTTTATGCTTTCTTTCATGACTGAGGTCCTGGAGGAGTCGGGAGGATAATGTCGGAGGATATCGATCAGTGGCATAAGAGACAATTAGACAAGTAGATCATTCTCGAAGAATCCGGAAAGACGAGATTTAAATCATTACAAAAATGCTCCGAGGTATTGTCACCGGAAAATACTGCGTCATAGGACTTGAAAATTAGTTTCGAGAATAATGTTGTATAATTGTTGTAGGATTGAACAGAGCGAGGATAATATTGAAGGATGGTGATCAGTAGCATAAGAGCATCCTAACGTGCGATCTTTCTGGGAAGCTCTGCTAATGCTTCGTTGTACTAACGTAGACAATTCTTGAAGAATCCAGAAAGACAAGATCCACGATATTATAAATTTTAATAAAATTATACAAAATGCTCGAAAGCATTATCACCGAAAAATTCTGCACTATAGGACTCGAAAATTTGTTCCGAGAATAATTTTGTAAAATTCTTGTAGGATTGAACAGAGCAAGAGAACAGAGAAGGATAAACAGAGCAAGGATAATATTGAAGGATGTTGATCAATGTGAAACTATCTCGAAGTAGTATCTCTGGAAAGGGTTGGTGCCAGGACAATAGAGAACCCTTGTGGGATTAAAACGAGCAAGATGAAAGGATATTGATCTGTGTTAGGGTACGTTGAACATCCCTGGAAAGCCCAGACAATGATTCTCGAAGAGTTCATGAAAACATCGACGGATACAGTCCGTTAACAAAATTGTTCGAAGTGTCCTCGCAGGAAAGTCGCGCAGTACTTGAAAATTCGTTTCCACGGCGTACACTCTCTGAAGATCAAAAGGGACCAAAAAGGGTTGAACAAAAGCTAATTAGCAGTAAAACATCTTTGGCTAATATCTCCAGCAGACCGAATCGAAACCAATTCCATCGTAACGACTGCGAGCCCATCGACGATCATTCTCGTCGATCGAACAGTTACATATCGCGGAAGAATAAATCTCGCGTCGGAACATCAAACAGTTTCGGGTGGGCATAAAGGCACGGAAAGAGGCAAGAGATTGGTTCATTACAGGGCAATCGAGTATCGGTAATATCAGGACAATTTCTTGTTCAAACGCTCCAATATTGACGAGTATCAATTTTAATACATCAGGTAGCCGGCTCTCGGGTATAGCAAATATTTGAGTGGGGCTTTGTGCGGCGACTCGCTGGAAAATTAATCGGAATCCATTCGATCCGTCCCGTCATGCGCCGCGATCATCACGCCGCGGCGTCCGATTCGACGCGCTCGAATCCCGTTGGAGTATCAGGTGTGGAGAGAAAGAGAGAATGGGAGTGAAAGAGAGAGTGAGAGAGAGAGAGAAAGGGAAAGAGAGAGAGAGATGGTAGAAGCGAGCTGCGCATTGTCTATTGTCTCGGTCGGAGGCGGTGGTCGCGGCACAACCCCCGGCCGCCCGGTGACGGCCCTACAACCGGGCTGCGGAGGTGGTGGAAGCCGACCAATCACAGCACAGGCACACCCGCGCAAATCACAATGCTTATTGTTGTCGCCGAGCTGTCCGCCCACATCCCTGAATCGCTTCTTCCACCTCCGCGCGCGCCGCTGCCTCCTGCGAGACACGCTCAGGTAGCTGCCTCTCTGCAGGTGCGCGGCTACGGTGGGCGCACCGTGTCGATACTACGCGATCACTATGATCGGCCTCCATTATTCGCCAGCATTAGCCGCCACTGTTATTCTATCGTTCGTGTAAGATTCTAAAAGTCGGACAGATTTAATTTTTTAAACTTCTGCATTCAAAAATTAACTTAATTCAACATCGAGGTCACAAACACCTTTATAAATAAGGTCTTTCTGAAGATACAATGCTGTTATCCTTAAGGTAATTTTTCTAATAATTTATAATATAATTTTCTAACGCGGAATTTTCGTCGAATTATCGGTTGCTCTTTATTCGTAAATGGACACGTGAAGTATGGGACAGGAAAAACTAGAGGAATTCTGACCTTTGCACTCGAAGCAATTTTGACTCCAAAATTTGGATGTTGCGTCCGATTTAAAATTTTTGAGGCGGATTTTGATCGTTATTGTCGAATTATCGGGAGATTTTGATTTCTGAACAGGTGAAATATAAAATAAAAATTAATTTATACTATCTTCGAGTTAGTAAGATTATTGATTATTATATCTCAGATTTTCTGATTGGGAAACGTGTGACAATATGAGCGAATAATTAATACAACTTGGATATTGATCGACACAAGATGGCACACCAGATGGCAGTTTACAATATCCATTTCATTAACACTAAATTGAGCGTGAACAGTATCTGGTGAATATTGCTTTATAAAAATGATAACCCCAAATTTACTGAGATTGTCCATGATTTTCAACATAACAAATGCTTGGACAAGGAAATTTATTCCAATATTTTCCATAGACGAATTTTTACAGTTTCAACAATTGTAAATTATAAAACCGGGCATTTTGACCGTGGTATGTTCAGTGTCAATGCTGCATGAATATCTGTCAAAGTAATATAATTTCAGATGAAAAACAGTGTGCCATAAACTCGAACAAAACTTGCAACTTCGTCTGCAATTTAGAATTTAAAAGTTGAAAGGTTGTATCACATCGAAACCCGACAAATAAGGAGCCATAATTTGACAAAAAAAAAAAAAATTTCAAATGTTATGTAAGTACTGATCACTTAAGCACTGTTATTTAAGTCACAGATTAGGTTTCAAAGTAGCCTTTGGAGTCGCAGAAAAATGTGTGACTCGAAAGGTATCTAAGTATCTCTATCCTCTCTGACAAATAAATTAACACAGAGCCCGGAGTTGAACAAAATTTGTAAAATCAATGTCTATATACTCCGCAAAATAGCCAGAGGAATTATCAAAAAAAAAAAAAATAATATCTAAAACCTGGAAGATTTTCCTTCCACCAAAAACGTCCCCTTGTTTCACCCCCGGCAACCAGGAAATACCAAGCAAAACTTCGTAAAATCAATCACAGATTAGGACGCAGGACACCAGGACATTAGACATTAGGAGGACAGAAAGGGAAACAACAAAACCTGAAAGATTTCATCTCGTGAAAAACCTCCCCTTGTCTCACCCTCGCCAACCAGGAAATACATTGCCAAGCAAAACTTCGTAAAATCAATCACAGATTAGGACGCAGGACACCAGGACATTAGACATTAGGAGGACAGAAAGGGAAACAACAAAACCTGAAAGATTTCATCTCGTGAAAAACCTCCCCTTGTCTCACCCTCGCCAACCAGGAAATACATTGCCAAGCAAAACTTCGTAAAATCAATCACAGAGAGATTAGGACGCAGGACACCAGGACATTAGACATTAGGAGGACAGAAAGGGAAACAACAAAACCTGAAAGATTTCATCTCGTGAAAAACCTCCCCTTGTCTCACCCTCGCCAACCAGGAAATAAATTTCCAAGCAAAACTTCGTAAAATCAATCACAGATTAGGACGCAGGACACCAGGACATTAGACATTAGGAGGACAGAAAGGGAAACAACAAAAGCTGAAACATTTCATCTCGTGAAAACCCTCCCCTTGTCTCACTCTCGCCAACAAGTAAATCAAATCACAGGGAAAAACTTGCCCACATTTTGCAACTAAAAAGACCGAGTCTGCGGGGTAGATAAAGGAAAATCGAGGGACCGGTACGGTGCCGAGACAGCAAAGCATGCCTGGTTCCTCATCGTCGGTGGTTCCAACGTCGCGTTCGATCCCCCGGTTGCATTTGCCTTCGCCGCAGCCGTCAGATAGAATATCCTGCCTCGTCTCCATCGCGCACGCACGCACAAGTATACATACAGCCGCGGCGCGTATGTACCACGTTTATATGTAGGAACCCCCCACCCCCCCCACCCCCACCCCCTGCCACCCACGCTGTTCCTACCTTGGCGAGAGGAATGGACGAGAATGGCGTCGGCGCGCATCCCTTTCATGTCCTCCGCAAAACCCATTCCCCCCTCTTCTCTTGGCTGCTGCTCGTCCTCCGCACCAATGCACCCTTGACTTGCGCCCCTTACCATCCCCACCGGCGCGCGCTAAACAGACCACACCGAGCCGAGTCCACTTCGCGGATGCTCCTTTTTATCGTCGGCCACAAAACGCGGCGATGCGCTCTTCTTTTTTTCTTCTTCTTCTTCTTCTTTTTTTTTTAGCTCTCCACCCACCCCTCCGACGCACCCCTCCACCCCCGAAAATGCACGCAGGTCCCCTGGGAGCCGATACGGCGATCGGATGTTTAACGGGGATTATGGATAACGGTAATTAGCGCTCGATTTTTTCCGAGGGTTCGAGCGGCTCTTATGGGGGTGTGTCGATGCGAGATTTTGTCGGTTTTTATGGAAGTGTGTTTAACCGTTATGGCGATAACCAACATCTCCTACGATATTCGACGATGTACTTTAGGTATATAGATTCGAAGCTTATTTTTGATGATATTGCAAATTTTATAGCAAAATTTATGATAACATTGAAATTGGCCAACAAAGAGAAGTTACAGAAGTTTGAAAAAGAAATTGGATTATTGACACGAGGTTGTCTTTAAGAATGACGTTTAATGCTTTCGATTTCGGTGAGATGTTGTTCGAAGTGAGGGGGTGAAGATTTAGTTAGGGGATGAAGATCGTTGTTGAGGTGGAGGGCGAGTTTATGTATGATTGAATATTATTAGGGAAATTATAAGTGTTTTGGAAAGTTGTTCTTACTAAAGTGTTTCACATTTTTCTCTTTGTTTATCATTGTGGGGGGATGAAGATTGTAGTTAATATAAAGGGTGAACTCATACTGGAATGAATATTATTGTGAGAATTGATGCAGGGAGTATTAGAAACTTTTTGTACTTCTTACGGAAAGATTGAACACTACTTTTGTTGAGCATTGTTCGTATTGAGGGGGTGTAAATTGTAATGAAAATTAAGGGTGAGATCGTATTTAACCGAGTATTATTGGAGAATGTATAAACATTTTGGAAGGTAGTTCTTACAAGAATATTTTACACATTCTTCCATTGTTCATTGTTCGTATTGAAGGGTTGTAAATTGTAATGAAAGTTGAGGGTGAGATCGTACTAACCGAGTATTATTGGGAAATGTATAAACATTTTGGAAGGTAATTCTTACAAGAATATTTTACACATTTTTCCATTGGTCATTGTTCGTATTGAAGGGTTGTAAATTGTAATGAAAATTAAGGGTGAGATCGTATTTAACCGAGTATTATTGGAGAATGTATAAACATTTTGGAAGGTAGTTCTTACAAGAATATTGTACACATTTTTTCATTGGTCATTGTTCGTATTGTAAATTGTAATGCAGATTGAGGGTGAGATGGTATTTGGTCGAGTATTATGCCAGCAATGTTATGAGCACTTTGAGTCGATATATTACAACTAGAATGCTAATGATTGGACAAGACTGAAGAAATTTAAAGTGTTCCAGGAATTTCCTGTCTGTTTGACAATCTCCGCCCAGCAAGCAGTATGAAAACAGTTAAACTATAATGACACTTTGTGCAAAGCAGAAGTAAAAGCTCCAACCGGCACACGCATTTTTATACCCCTTCTTTTCTCACATGATTGAACAGAAAACTGGATTGTCATTTGACCGGATTACTTAACTAGAACGTGTTGTGTTTACAGTATTATTCAGAGCAAATAGACTTCTCTGAAATCTGCTTGACAAGCTGAACGCATGATTAATAAAATACACTATTTTGTTATGCAGTATATTTTTCTAACTCGGCCAGTATTTCATCGGATAATCGATCAAATATGTTTTTCTCTCCTTCGATACAAACGGTGGAAACTGGAAAATATATCGAAAATTATTTTCTATCAAATTGAAAACAAAGATTGATGGATGGTACATCGTTATACTCCCTTCTTATAAACACTTGCAACGACGCTCGTGGGCGGGCAACCTGTTTCCTCTTTTCTGTCATTCCTCGGTTCAAGCCATTCGTGAAAAGTAGTTGGGACAAGCTCGCTAACTAAATTAATGCGACTGTGATGGAATGTGCAAAGTAACACGTACGAATTTTTCTTCGTTATCTATCACCAGTTGACCGTAAACGTACTTTGCATTTTGTTATTAATCATGGAAGTTATCGAGGCCTAGCAGGAACGAGATTATTCTCAAGTGTTCTCTGAAGACCATCCTAAACGGTTTGCTGTATCGCGCTGCCATGTTGTGCAACATTATTCACAATTTCCCCAGACGATTCGAAAAAAAAAAAAAACAAAATAATATTGAATGAAGCAGGACATAAAAGAGTTACAGAAGTAAAGAACAAATATAGGTAGTATACCGAAGCATTGAAACTATTCGTAAAAATCAGAACGTTTACATTTTCGTTTTCTCTATTTTACATTTTTCTAAACCAGATGTTGTAATTCGTCTATATAAGATTCACAGAGGAGTTAGCAACGTAACAATTGACTCCTGTTTTCAATTTCCTTGACAATTTGTTCCATACACAATTTATTTATTTCAAGAGGAGCATTCAACAATGGAAGAGAACACAACCTTATTTTCTACTAAAATTTCCAAATCGTCCGTACCTTTTCCAGAATAAGAAAATAAATCTTTCCTAAGAAAATAAAAGTTTCATTCCACAGTGTTAGGCGGCCCGAGCGCGCGGAAGTTCGCGATTTAATTAGCGCATCCGATTAAAATTCGCGATAGCCAATGGCGCCTTGTTCGCAGTGTTTCACGGGCGCGTGGACGCGCGAGAGTGAAACCGCGGGCATTAACATACTCGCGTCAGGATCGTAAGCTCTCGCCCGGTAGGTACACGGCTAATTCGGCCGGATAATTCGCAACCGTACGAATTCCATCGCGGAATTGTTTTCCGCGATACGACGCGCTGGAAGAATCGGCCGTTTCCTGTTCCACTTACTAAATACTCGCTCGGCTATTTCTGCGCGGCAATTTCGCTCGCGGCACCGCTCCGCGCGCGCGTGTTTCAGCTCCGAGAGCGAGAGAGCGAGATGGCGAGGGCAGGCCGGCTTTGCAAGCACGGCCGCTTAATTGCCCTGACAACTGTTTTACGATATCGAAACTCGCGTTTTCCGCGGTTTCCCCGAAGTCGAGAGCGAACGGTTGCGCAACGCGCTGCCCCGTTGCGAAATCCGCGGAACCGGATGTTTCGCGATGACTGTCCGACAAAGTGTTTCTCTTTGCGTGTGCCGCGCTCCGAGTAAAAGTTCGCGCGTGTCCTTGGAGCATGAATGGGACACGCAATCCGCGACAAAGGCTCGATCTTTGTGTCGGTAGAACTCGGTCGATTACGTTTGATCGATGGGAGAGACAATTAGCTGATAGCTGATGCTTCTGCGAGAATGAGAATTTTTCTGGTTTAGAGCCAAGGGTAGTCACGTGACTTTCGCAGAGTCAGCAGGTCGGTAACTGATATATAATTTCCGTTCACAGCCTTCAGCCACTGACTTAAGATCCGTCTTGGTCTTGATCCGACGGGTCCTAAATCTGTGACCAAACTTGTCACATGTTTTGTTCTGTATTATCGATATTATGAATTCTGACGCCAGAAACGTGATTCAAGGTTTTAGCTCGATTTGTAGCCGGAGATATTTTCCAGCGCGCGCTACTCTCGATTTCATCCAGAAAACTCATCCAATGGCATAAAAATGCTTGGATCCCACGGTACGCACATCGCCAATTTTTGGCCTACTTCTAACGCTTATACCTGCATAATCTCGTCAGCTCATGACCAGCGCGCGCTAGATTAAACCTTCCCCTTTCGAACGAGCCCTTTTCCCAGCGAAAAATATTCTCATGTAAGGACGGAAAGTTGAGGCACTTGAAGCCATTTTTCGCCTATTTTTGTCGGTAACGTGGTCACTCTACCTTATCGCGAATCTGCGGAGTCTTGGCCCTTAAATTTTGAAATTTGTGATGATCCGACAGAAAATGTTTTCAGTCGAGTTGCAATTAAAATTGCTCCGGAAAGTGTTTGTTTCCATAATAACCCAAGGTCACCTTGACTCTTTAAAATAACACTATAACATATTTTTGATTCTACGAAAAGCTTCTAAAAGCCGCAGTCTATTAACGGCGCACGTAACTTCATTTTTTGTCTGTACGATTTAAAATTATTGCTTAAACCTACACAATGAGATGCATGATAATATAATACGTATTTCGATGTTGCATAGTGAGTACTTAGAACGTGTAATTTGATTTTTGAGGATTCAGCGAATTTGTACATTGAAGCGAAATGTACATTGTTAATTGCGCATTGCAGATTGTACGTTGTCGTTGATTTACATCGTTCTTCGTTCCATAAGGTAGTCTATAGGATGCAATCAGGATAGTTCGGCATCCGAGAAAAATGATCGAAGCTTACGTCCACTACCGATGACGTCCCTTTGCGTTTCACCCGATTTATGCCCAGAGCTATTGACGTTTATGAATGTCACATGTTCGCTGGTTTTCTGCGTGTTATTACGAAGTTGGCAGTGGCTTCTGTCGTGTGTATGATAAATTGGCACCTTGTAATGACATTGTCCTGCCTTAGCTTGGTTACATCATCACGCTTTTTATTTTGTTGCTTCTCCCCCCTGTGTGGACGCTTTTACTCTTGCGTTGGCGTTGTTTACTGTAAATTAGTCTATAAAAGACTAGTGTTAAAATTGGCAGTTTGTTGATAACTCTAGAATAATAGATATTGAACGGTCACGAGTTATCATTATTTCATTAGGAATGTAGAGAGTACTATTTTTCATGTACAAGTTTAGGGCGTGAACGACGCGACTGCTATAAGTTGTAAAGTACCAGTAAACAGCATCGCTAACAAATCCGTTGAACCCAATCGATGCAACCAGATAATTACACCGATGCAAAATTTCTTCATCAACGTGTTAACGACTCGGTTACACTGTTCAGAATGCCTCGAACCATGTCGAGAGCAATGCGCAACAGTCTCTCGACTCGCAGTAGAATAGGTACGGCCGAGCATCAGACAGACATAGCGCGTTTGGTCGACCAATCCACTGCTACACGATCTACAAATTACTATACCGCCGACGTTCGTACACCTTTTGTACTAACCTTCTTAACGCTAGGTTCACGGGACCCGTCAAAACGACGGGTACTAATATTTTTATATTCATAATATTTATTTATAATTTGTATATTATGACGGGCTCTAATATTTATCATACTTTTTTTCTCAAGATGCATGGGAAATTGTTTAGCAAATTTATTTCTTTGGGTATATATTATTTGTAAAATATTGCTAAAAATTTGGGCAGCTCGTTCTTGTTATTTTTATAAAGTAATGCAAAATAGCCACCTTCAGTGCTCCGTAAGCTTAGTGTTAATCACATCCTCCTCTTGGTCAACTTCTTACTGAAGACATATAATAATATTGCATAAAAATGCTACTCAAAAAAGTCAATTCTATCCGAATTCATGAACGTGATAGTATATTTATTATTTTAAAACAGAGAATAAATTTATGTATTCTTTTCTAGACCCCGTGGTTCCATTAATCTAATACTGTTATCACATGTATTATCACCCATATATATAAACATTGACAACAGAGAAAGAAAAATTCATTTTAATTTAAGAGAAATTAATAACTAGACTACCAGAAAAATTGTCTGCGCCGATTACAAGAAATAGAAACCAAATGGAATGTTATTTTTTCACTTGCTAATTTTAATGAATGAAGAACAGTATATTGACATTTGAAATTTTTTAAATTTTCCTACAATTTCACATTTTGTCTACTCAATTTTTTTATAAATGCATAAAGTCTATTAGTAACATTTAGTGTATTTTGTATCTGACTCATAATTGCAAGGTACTATTGAATAAAATACAAACTGTGCTTCTCCCACCAGTCATACTCAATTTGTGGTACTATTCTAGTGCAGTACTACAAAATTTAATAAACAAGTCTATTTTCGTGTGTCTTGATCGTCTCTCATTCTCGACAGGAAAATATTCCATAATGAATACTATTCATTCGATTTATTTGAAAAAATTCATTTCAATCTGTATAATTTCATTCTCAATAAATGTTTAACGAAAGAAACATACAAAGACGTGAAATGCAGAATATTGACATAACAAAAATTCCATCCGAGTGCAAACCTATATCCAAAAAGATTCTACGAGTACACTGCTGTACAATAAACTAAAAGAATTATTGCCCGAGAAGAAAATGGCGGATAGCACAACTAAAAAATCATCTTCCCAAAAAATTCTAAATCTAAAAATTCCAATTAATTCAAGAATCTAAAAAATTCATCCTCGCGACCGTCCCCAAAACAGATCGTCGCCCGGCTGCATTCATGCCGCCGGTAAGTCGCCTAACCGAAACCGTTGAATGGCATGGTCGGAACCGGAAGCTTGTTCTAAATTTCTCAAGCCGCAGAATTAAAAGCTGGCCAGTCTTGCGTTCGGGCAGGCCCGAATTTGAAACTCTGTCTCGACTCGTTTCACCGTGGACGGGTGAGATCGCGAGGCGTTCCGCGCGCGGGTTCGTATTAACCCGCTCTCGCACACGCGGGATACCATTCTATTCCGGGCCGGGTCCGGGTGCGGGAGCAGACAAGAACAATGAGTGTTGTACGCGTTCCTTGTATTGCTCGTGCATCCTCCCGTGTTCTATAGTGGGTGTAGAAGAGAGAGGTCAGCTAACAAGCCGGAGGGAGAGGAGCAGATTTATGCGCGAGGACCAAGACGACGAGGAATAAGAATAAGACGACGATGATGATGAAGAAGAAGAAGAAGAAGAAGACGGGCCTCGGCGTCGGCGGCGTTGGCGTCGGGACGTTTCGTCGACGACGAGCACGACAACGACGATGAAGGCGATTCGGTCGTTGGACGAAGAGGAGAACGACAACGACGACGACGACGAAGAAGAAGAAGAAGAAGAAGAGCGAAGACGGCCAGGCTTGTGAATGAACATCGGCTCGCGAGCGTTTCCGGCGCTCTCTTTCGCTCATCCTTGTACTCTCCTCCTCGTTCTTCTTCTAGTGTCTCCGTCTTGTTCCACAGGGTCCGGATTCTCTTCTCGGCTTCTCTAGCGTCTCCTCCGTCTCTTCTCATGAATGAGAGTCGCCCGCGATCCCGACGACAGAGGGACGGAGATGTCGTGTTGGTTCGGCACCGAGAAAGAGAGGACGGAGAAGAAAAAGGAACAAGGAGACCGGACGGACCGTTAGCCTTAAGCCAAACGGTTGCAACGAGGCCTGCGACGAATTTAGAACAGGAACCTCTCCCGCCCACCCCTCCGCGCATCCATAGACTTCCTTTTTTTACTCTCGCTGTCCCTTATTCTTCTTCCTTGCCGCTTTGTTGCTCCCATTATTAATACATCGCAGACCCCGCGCGCGTGACCGCCCGCTTCTCCACGGATCGTTCTGCGCGGAGACCCTTTCCTTTTTCACCTTGGCTCCTCTTCGTCGTCGTCGTCGTCGTCGTCGTCGTGATTTTCGTCTTATGATTTTCTGACGGTGCCGCTGCGTTTTCTACCGCGGCTCTGCTGCTCTGCCTGTTCCTCGTCGAGCGTCACCCCCGCCCGATGCCCATCCGGTGATGTGCATCCCGCTGATTATAAATAGTAACCTTTGTCGGACGCTTTTCTTTGGACCTACCATCGTTTCATCGTAGTTGTCTCCACCCTCCCGTCTCGCCCGTCACGGTTAAAAGACTTTTTTACTCGGAGACGCGAGCCTTCTTCTGCCGTGCGAACGCGTTAGATTTCTTCTTTCGGCGCTATGCGGCGCCGGGCAGACGGAATTATGGTACTCGCGGAGGGATGCGGCTTGTTTTTCGGATTGCGGAGGGTTTTGGGATAAGGAATTTCTATCTAGGCTAATTTTCTCGCGCTGCTATCTCCTCTTTTTCAACGGTTCCAGATTTTTTATTTTACAATTATTGAAGTAATAAAAATGAATGAGCGAGAAATTCCTGTCTGGAATAATTTTCTGGTGCTGCTATTTTCCCCTTTTCAACGGTTCCAGATTTTTTATTTTACAATTATTGAAATAATAAAAATGAATAAGCGAGGAATTCCTGTCTGGAATAATTTTCTGGCGCTGCTATCTCCTCTTTCTCAACGGTTCCAGATTTTTTATTTTACAATTATTGAAATAATAAAAATGAATGAGCGAGAATTTCCTGTCTGGAATAATTTTCTGGCGCTGCTATTTCCCCCTTTTCAACGGTTCCAGATTTTTTATTTTACAATTATTGAAGTAATAAAAATGAATAAGCGAGGAATTTCTGTCTGGAATAATTTTCTGGCGCTGCTATCTCCTCTTTTTCAACGGTTCCAGATTTTTTATTTTACAATTATTGAAATAATAAAAATTAATAAGGGAGTAATTCTTATCTAGACTAATTTTATGACGCTTCTCTTTCCTCTTTCTTCTAATTTCTTTAATTAATGTACCATCTTCAGGTTCCTTTTCGCGATTACTGCTACATTGTATTCATACATAGCAAAGTTATAGAAACTGTGAACGTGTTGGACGAATTTAAGAGTGCTATCGCCTTATTTTCGATTTATTTAAATTATTGGAGGAAGCACATTTCACGCGATTTCCATTTCTTTGGATAGACTTAGAAACTTTTTAGTTTGCTGACTATTCACACTACTAAATGAAACAACCCTATTTACTTATGGTACTGTAACTGCCAAACACTAAATGCAACTGGCATACATTTCCTTATAATACCAACAAAATTGCTTTTGTGTAGATTTCGTATCAGTTTTGTTTAAATATCTACTTCGATGGAGAATTTTATTAAGAATTTTTCTCATGGAAACATATTCATAATTTCAACATTTCTAAAAGAAAAAATTAGGAACAAGTCATTTTGACTAATTTCACCTAACTGTATTCACAAAAACATATGAACTCACGACTAAGCCTAATTCTTATGGGCAACAGTGTAAAGAGTATATGAACAGATTATTTTCCCAAAGAAATGATAAGTGTACAGCTGGAACACATTTAATTGCTAGAAATTAATGTGCGACAGTGAAGAACACATCGAGAGCTACAAAATGTCAGATCACATGGTCGAATCGAACAACCTCGTTCATTTTAGAAATCTCTTATAGACAATAATGTACAGGGTGTACATTATATAGCACAGTACATTTCCGTATACGTACAGTATATGTTTCTTTTGATAATTGCATCAAAAAGTTTGCTCGAAATCCAATCTAAATGTTTCATCCTATCCCCCCAAAATAAAAAGTACGTAAACATACGTCTAGAACGTCTAGAATAAAATTAATCGCTAATAAATTATAATATCAAAGAACACTTGGATATCTATACGATGCCGCACAGACAAAATCATTCCAAAAAGTCACAGACAAACTCACCCCACCATCTACAGAGCAGCAGGCTCGATGCAGGAGTGTGCGTTTCTCCTGCAAAATGCGTCAGAAAAAAAGCCACCCTTTCACGATCAACGATCTCGGGGCGCGTGTACCGGTCACCGTAAAACGTGCCGGTATAAATAGAAGCGCGTGCTAGCGAGCGAGAGCGTAGGAACGCGCGTGCGACAGGTGTCCGAGCGGAGGTGCGATCGAAATCGAAGCGCGTCCATAATAGGTGAGTGCGGTGCGTTTGCTGGTTGCACACGCACGCTTGTCCGCCTTGCGTATTCTCAGTTTTGTGAGCGAGCAAACGATAGAGAGAGAGAGTGAGAGAGAGAGAGAGAGAGAGAGAGAGAGAGAGAGCGTGGGCGTGAATTACGCCGAGGCGAATAACGGGGACCACGGCCGCCCTTAGACCGCTTTCACACACGTGGACATACGTATCGCATACGCGATCCATGCTCACCCGTATAAAAAAATAAACATTTCCGTATGGCAAAACTCCGATTATCCGAACCGACGATTTCCGAAGTCACTACAGTGTTTCTCTCGATATATGTCAACAACACGGGCCTTGCCAGCGACATATATCGTCGAGGAGACACTATTCTTTGATCCACTTTGAACGTTGAACCCTCTCGAGCTTCAAGGCCCCTCGCGAGGTACACCTTTTATCGGGGACTTTTATCGGGCAGGTATTTGCGACATATATCGAGAAACACTGTATTATCCCGACAAGCTATAGTTCAATCTAAAGCGATCCTTGTGCGACACTGTTCTAGAATTTTAGCTAGCAATTTAACTTGTTAAACTGCGTCGAGCATACTCGGAATTAGACAAAGAGATTTGCATTTGCTGTTAAATAAAATTTAAGAGGGTGCGCGAGGGTGGAGTCTGGACAGGGGTGCACGAAAATAATTAAGCAGACAAATGCGCGCTCTTGACACTAGGTTTACGGGGCACGTCAAAATGGCGGGTTCGAATATTTTTAATTTACAATCATCAAGATTTTAAATATACATCCATGGAGAAATGAAAATTTGGGCAGCACGTTCTCGTTATTTTTATAAAGGAATGTAAAATCAGTGTTGTATAGTTTATGAAAGAATTAAAAATTAGTAATGTACAAATAGTGTTGAAATGAAGCGAAACAATTGACAGGTTAACCCTTAGCACTCGAGTGATGACTCTGAAGCACCACTAGAAATTGTTGTGGCATTATTTCAAAGAAATTACAAAAAATAATGCCAACTATTCGTTACATTACAAAATTTGTATTTAATAGACTACTAAACATTTAAATATTATATGTAGAAATCTGATCAGTTTCGTATGAATAAAATCGAAATATTGTAGGACGGAAGAAATATTTAGTTTTAGAATGAAAATAGCGCCGAGTGCAAAGGGTTAATTAAGTCTATTATGCTTAGAAGTCTAGTTCGGATGATCAAGGTTTTATCGTAATTAAACAAAATGATTTGAAAATGGTTTGGAAAACGTAGCTACAAGAGGCGGCAATCTCCGGGCGTTGCTCCGGTGGGGACGTAGCTTTATACGTGTTTCGTATGCGAGTACGCGTACGCGACATGTGAATGAATCGCGTGTCTCCGTGTGGACGGGCTCTTATTGTGGTTGAAAGGCCGGGCGAAAACCGTGTTCGAGACGGGATTTTCAGCTCGATTCAGCTCGATATTCCTCCATCAGGGGTCGATGATCGATCAGCCCCGGTCGAGATTCGCGTTGCACACCGGACGGAATTTAATTGGACGCAACGGGCCTCGTGATTGACAAGCGTTTGCGCAAACCCGTACCTGCCGGCCAGGTGCTCCGCGACCGGACCGAACACCGCAGACTGGTCTCGCAGGAATCTGGAACGGGACAGATTAATTGGAGTAAAACGGAACGGTCGCTCTCCGCGGACATTATGCGCGAGCTCTGGCTTCGCGTACATGCTCGAAGGATGCTTGGTATACTTACGCCGGTGTAGGGGAATGGCTTTGCTAATGCTGCGACCGATAGATTTTTCGTGCGGTTGAGAAATCGGGGAGATTGACGGTGTTGGTGTTTGTGGTGAGTTTGTTTGTTTCCTCTCGAATAGGGAGGGGAAAACTTTGGTTGGGGGTGGTTTGATCCTTTGTAGTCGAATATGCTCTAATCATTTGCACTTGGGACTATTTTAACTCGAAAATATTTCTACCTACTTAAATAATTTTTTTTTTAATTTTATGCATGCGAAACTGATGCAAAAAATATTTTTTCTTTAGCAGCGCCTCAGAGTCGTCACTGGAATCCCAAGGGTTAATTTGTTCTGGTCTACAATATTTTGTGTATATGAAATTGTGGGTATTTTTTACTTGCACCACTAATTTAACGGGAAAGCCAAACATTTCTTCCGACTCGGAATATTTTCTTTCTATACGATTTTTGTCATTTTATGCGTACGAAACTGGTGCAACGTACTCATAGGATGCTTTAAACGTTTAGGAATTTATTAAGTATATGAACTAATGTAAACAATATTTTGAGGAATGTTTTAAAGACGTATGTCATTAATGCCTTTCGCGTCGAAGTAAAGTCACATTCCTCTGTTGCCAATACAGTGTTTTCTCGATATATGTCGCAAATACCTGGCTGATAAAAGTCGCAGGACGTTCAGCGTGGATCAAAGAATAGTATCTCCTCGACGATATATATCGCTGGCTAGACCCGTGTTGTTGACAAATATCGAGCAAACACTGTATTGAAACATTAGGAAAGGAATCTAGCCGTACAGTAATCACGAAGAACAAAGAAGAAATCACAAAGAAAAACCTACAGCAGTGGCTCAACCCTTTGCCCTAGAATATCGAGTCAGACTGCTGATGAAGATTCTGAACAGAGTCTAATAAATATTTATGTCATTAACAGACTGCGGATCTTATGCATTTATGGCTTCTGAAAATTTTCAATAAATGCTATAACATAAAATTCCACGATTTTCATTTATTGCAGATCTATAAAGGGCGCTACCACTGAAAATTGTATTTGTTTCCACTTTCCTAAAACTTGCCGACAACAATTGAAAATTGCATACACATCCGCAGTCTAGTCATTAATAAACCGAAATAAAATTCTATTTTGTTGTAGTTGATGTATATCCTGTGGAGAAAACATAGGCATGCAAAAAATATAAAGTTTACATTTAATACAACAAAGACACTTGAGGCGCAAGCGCTAGGTGACTCACCCTGTATATATATATTATATTTTTTATATATATATGTATATAAATATTTATATATATAAAAATTATTTATATATAAATTGGTGAAAGAACTAAACGCAAGCTCTTCTGTAAGAATATTCTAAAAAGGGTGGTTCCATTTAAAAAAGTCAAGGTGACCCCGACATCTCTAAAAAAATGACATAAAAACAAAATTCTTTATGGCATCGTGCCAGCCCCATAACTTTACATTTAATAACAATATTATAACTTTTATATACAATAAACAAAATCTTTTCTTTTTATGAAATTCCGAACGACGAAGAATTTCACAATCACAAAATAAATAGCAGTGCCCAGGTTTAATTAAAACAACATCCCCCATGATCCAACAATTCCCCCGCAACCCCGCGCGCCCCCTATAAGATCTAAACGGCCCACAACCTCGCAAACAAAACACACTTTCCGCAGGGCATTCCCCGGGCATGATCATCCGCCGTTCCGCTCCCGGCGCGCTCGCAATCCTCAAAGTATCCATTAACCCCATTCAATCGGCGTCGGAACAAACCCAGGAAGCGTCCTCGCGGAAAACCAAGCACCTTTTCACCGGGCCCCATTTGAATCTCTCGACAAAGGGATCATCTATCATTGTTTCAACGCCGATGCGTTCTCCCGATTCAATAGCTCGTTTAATCGCGAAACCGACGAAGACAGAGCGACGAGAAAAGAGGCGCCATCAGCCCCGGCAGCATCACCAACAGAGAATCGAACTCGAAGAAGAAGAAGAAGAAGAAGAAGAAGAAGAAGAAGAAGAAGAAAGGGACCCTTTGTTCGTCCCGGATTTCTCGGCTCTTCGATCCGCTTCGGAGCTCCTTTCGAGCTGCTTTCTCGCGGTCGGCTAATTGTTCGCGAGCGTCTAGACAATGACTTGGTCGGCTAGGCAGATACGGAATTATGATAGGAGCCGTGCGAATGTGCCCGGGAATGCCGTTGGAATCCGCGAAGCGGTTATCTCGATCCTCCTTGTAACCTTGTACCTAACTCGCGATAATGCCCAGGAACGCTAGAAGAGGCTCTCTCCCGACGGATAGAGATGGCCGGTCGGCGGATAGACGAAGAGGAGATCAGTTCGTTGCCACGATAAAAACGGTGTATCCGTTACCGACACGCGTGCGCGTGTGCACGCGCAATTAAAGCGGCGTGGCCGCACACTGCGGATCACTGTTCTCCGCGCGGCTGCGTTCATGAATGAAGCTCTGGCTCTCTCTCTCTCTCTCTCTATCTGCCGGTTTCCTCGGTCCGCCACTTTCCTTCCCTCCCCGTCCGCCCGACCCGGTGAGTCAGTCTGGAAAGAATGGATATTTCATAAAGCCGAAGCGAGAAAACGGCCAGCGACCGAGAGGAGACCGCGAGAGAAGCTGGCGAGAGAGTACACCGGCTATTATTATCGTCTCTCCGCGCGCGGCTCGCCGCTCTTTGCCGTGCGCCGCGCCGTTACGCCTAGCGGACGCCCCGAAACAATAAGCAGTTTGTAATTCCCTGGGTTTCGGTTTGTACCGCTGCCGGTCGTTTCCAACCACTCGCGATGATGTATCGGCGGATAGCCGACGCCGATCCGCGAAGCGCATCCGGCGAGGATGCGCAGCTAAGAGACCGCGTGAATCACCCCCTTTGTGTTCGCTGGCCGAGGACTCGAGGCACGGGCTTAATTCATGCTGCTCGGTTTCGAAGCACCCGCTCGAGCAAGATGTACAATTTGCGCGGTGCACTGGCAATTGCCTTGTTACTGCCTGCGCGAGATCGGAGGCGTACGTTAGGGGAAATAATAATAACGGGTTACGAGCACAGGCTAGGATACCTAAAATTTGGCGGGATCACGACTTCCGTGGAAACGATGAAGCAACGCCGTCGTCAATTCAGTGAATCAGTGGATCGTTTTGATCCGAAATTTGTGGGCGTGCTAGAGCACAATTCTAAGCGTGTGTGCCAACATTCAGAAGAATCCTTATATATAAGAATCCTTATATATATTACGACCTTGAATAAGTTCTCGCTGTTTCTTCAAAAATGACAGTAGCAGTACCCCGTTCGTGGAATTTCGAATGGTAACACACATGCAAGGCAGTAGTGTATCTAACCTTAAATTTCAGTGTATGGTAGTTCACTTTAGTGTAAACAAAGTAATTTTTTCTTAGTTCTGAAAATGCCTACTTTTGTGCCAAATAAAGTGTATTTGCGGGGAATTTTATTGCACTACTTTATTCAAAAGAAATCTGCAGCTGAAGCACATAGAATTTTTGTTGAGACTTATGGAGACAATGCTTTGTCGGATACGACATGCAGAGACTGGTTTCGACGCTTCAAAAATAATGATTTTGAACTTGAGGATAAAGAACGTTCTGGCGCACCGAAAAAATTTGAAGACGAAAAGTTGGAGGAATTACTCGATCAAGACCGATGTCAGACGCTAGCAGAACTTGGAAAAACATTACAAGTAGATGAGTCAACTGTTTCATAACGTTTAAAAGTTTTAGGAATGATCCAGAAGCAAGGACATTGGGTAAAAGCTTTTATTTTGTAAAAGAAACAGCGAGAACTTATTCAAGGTCCTAATATATGATCCTTATATAATATATATAATCCTTATATAATATATATAATCCTTATATACAGGGTCATCGGTTTTTAAACGGCCAAACGTCAACCAGCTATAGAGAACCCCAAATGGAACAACTTTCACCCCTAACACTTTTTTTGATTCGAAGTTATTTCATTCAGTCTCCACGGCGTGCCTCATGTCGAAAAAAACCAAGATCCAAAGGTCATACAAAAAAGTTGACTTAATAAAAAAGATGCCCCTATTTATTTTAAACCAAACAAAGGAAAAATCATCAAGATACATAATTGCAGTCCTAATATGCAATAAATGACGGGTTTTTGCAATTATCTAAAAATCAAGACCGAATCAAAAAAAGTGTTAGGGGTGAAAGTTGTTTCATTTGGGGTCCTCTATAGCTGGTTGACGTTTGGCCGTTTAAAAACGGATGACCCTGTATATAATCCTTATATAGAAGAATCCTAATGTCAGCGAGGTTAAAATACCATCCCTGCGGATTTTATGCATTTATGAGAAAAATAAGTAGGCGTAATTTAGAACAGTAACAGCATTAGAAGAGTTTAAAGATACTGTTGTATTATTTTCGATCTATTGAACATAATCGAAGAGAAATTAAATTTTTATTTCACCCCAGTTTGCTCCAATTCAGATAAAAAGTTTTTCGATTCCAGAAATTGCACAGTTCCGTGCAAAGATTTTTGTATGTTTTTCATAAACTGGGGGATGGATACTGATATTAAGCTTAAGGGAGGAACCTTGTATAAAATGAAATTTTTAAACATTTTTTTTTTGTTTAAATCGATAGGAAATTTCCTCAGGAATACGATTAAAAAAGTTAGAAAGTGATCAGAGATGTTCTTGAGTGGATGGAGATGTTCTTATGTAAAACGTAGCTCGAAAACTGATTACTCGATCTTTATGAAACTTGGTATACATATTCTATAAATAATTGGCCCCAACGTGACCAGCTCCGATTTTTTATTTGAAACATTGTTATTAACAGAAGATCGTAATAGAAAATCCGTTTTTTCTTTCAAAACTTCGCCATTTTTGCAATTTTGCAAACTTCAATAAAAGAAGAATGTCATGTTGTGCGTATTTGCATGAACCATTCGATTCCATTTTGATTGTTTTTTTTTAGATCACTTTTGTGTATTGTACGGCTGCACAACGCATTTCCAGGATGCCATTTTCAAGCTGCCATTGCAACATTGATATTAACGACTAAAATTTATAAAAAATATCTTTGTTCACATTACAACGTTAATAAATGATACCTCAAATCTTAAATCAATCTACGTATTAAATTAAAAAAAGAAATTCTTGAAAAACAGGCCATTTACACAAGGCAAATCGTCAATGTTTGGCCTACTTCTAACGCTTATATTACCAAATATCTGCGTAATCTCGTCAGCTGATGACCTGCGGGCCCTAGATTGAACCTTCCTCTTTCGAACGAGCCCTTTCCGAGCGAAAAATATTCTCATATAAGGACGAAAAGTAGAGGCACGTGAAGCCATTTTTCGCCTATTTTTGTCGGTAACGTGGTCACTCTACCTTATCGCGAATCTACGGAGCCTTGGCTCTGACAATGCATTCGAAGCACGCGCGCCGAAATTCGGAGGAATCCCGGGGGAACGTTGCAAGGGCCCGATACCGGTCAGCGGAAAACGCGATCATCAATTGACTCATTCATCCGATTGTCTCAATTCCGAGCGCGCAATAATATCTTCCAGGCACGGTTGCGGAAATTCACTCTCTGAAATAACCGCGGGTTTGCGGGCGGCTTGCGCACTCGGTCGTCGAGCCTCTGTGCCGGGATGATGATCGGGCCTCGTCTATGACGAGAAAGTAAGAGAGAGAGAGAGAGGGGGGAGAGAGGGGGGGGGGGAGAGAGAGAGAGAGAGGGAACGAGATAGGGGACGGCTCGAGAGGAACAGAGCCGCGAGACGAGAGAATGAGAGGAGGATCCCGCCTATTTATAGCGTTCTATTCGTTTCGGGTGGCTTTCGGTGGCTGCTGGGATCTGGCATGATGGAAGGCATTATTATGGTAAACCAACGGACGGCGCTTCGTTTATTATCCTCGAGTTTATTGTGCTTCCGTGGCCGATTAACTCGTCTAGTCTCGAGATCGGAACCGCTCGTGATCTTGCGTACACAGACAGTGTTGTATGCTACCGGACGGCCTTTGATGCGGCCCGAAGAACGAGGGAACAACCGTCGGGGAAACAAAGATGGTTCTGCGGGAGGATGACAACCGGGACGCAGACCCTGCGATCCTCGTCGGGCGATAGTTCATCCAGGAAATTGAGACGTCCGGGAATTTCGACCTGGCCTCCGAAATTCCACTCTCTCGCTACACCGTTTAGGTCAATTTCATTCGAAAGCGCGTCTTTGCTTTCGACTGTGGTTCTACTCGCTAAAATATTGGATCGCCTCGGGAGTAATACAAATTTTGCTCCGCATTTCTGAATGGCGATATACGAAGGACGAGTCACAGTCAATCATTTAAGTCTTCTATACAAAAATGGCCCCGTGAAGGTCACGTGAAGGTCACGTGAAGGTCGTAATATTACAGGTCGTTGGATTCGTCTTGACCTCGGATATCATACAGCGATAATAAAAGTATATAATTCCATTTAAGAAAACATCGATTTCCTTGAAATCTCAAAAAATATAACCTTGAACAAATTTTTTTTCCTATCATAATATTTGCCCCTCTAATGTTTTCCTCTGACATTTTTTTCTGTCATAAACAACAAGCGAGATACTCTGGATGCTCGAGTTAATTTATATTAATTATATCGTTATATTAATTTATCTCGTGTATATTATTAATAAATGCGTTATTGCACGCGAGTTAAGAACCTGATTTCTTCCAGAACTGAATATTAACTATGATCCAGTTTGATTCTTGAGATACGAATGTGCCACTTTTTTTTTAACACTGCGCGAGGTTTAAATGAATAGAACAGCGTCTTCGCAGATAGTCGGAACATAGAGGAATCGAATAAATTTACGTCACAACAGTGTTTATTATAGAATAAATTCACGTTGTAAATTGCTACGGATGTTGTGCTATAATTTATCTTGTGCACGGCTCGTGTAATTGCTACGTTAATATCTCAAGAATGAAAGTGGATCAAACTTGACATCCAATTAGGGGAGGGAATATATTTGTATCTCGATTGTGACGTTTATTAACTCCGGATAGTAAATTAACTTTTTGATTTACTGTATTTCTCGTAAATGTGCTCCGCACGCCTTCTTCGTCATTAATTGTTTCGTTAGAAGAAAATATTTCATTTTTAATTAAAGAAAATAGACGTACGACTCCAATTTACCATATTGTACATCCACATTGATATTGATAAAACAATGGCCCAGCTTTCAACAATAAAAACAAAGCATGTTACTACAACGAAAATTCAAGTGAATGGAAAATTCTCGAACGTTCAAAAGAGATTTCCTTTGTCTCTGAAATTGCGTTCGACTGTAGCATGACCGTTAACGCGAGAGCTTCCAGTTGAACAAACAAGAAAATTAGAAATCCGTTGAAAATAAAGGCGAAGACAAACGGACAGTCGGAGAAAGAAAGAATCAACTACTGCTAGAACGTGTTGTCACGCAGAATGCGCGACCATGTCCTGGACACTATCAATTATGCCACTCCGTGGTTTCCCAAGAACAGCTATTCCTCCTCGTCTTTTGTTTATCCAGCCATTAGAGGTGTGCTACAACGACCGACAGTATCACTCATCGAGTGTTGATGACGCTTTGGCACCTTCCACTGATAATTGTCTTCAGCAACAAAGTGGACATGCTTCCTCACATTGTCGGGGAGTATGAAATTATACTGTCTACATTCCGAGTCTCCAAAAAGTGGGTCGAGACTACACAAATTGCATGCCTGCAGTTTGCCGAACGTTTAACAACAATAATCGTTAACAATGTCTAACTCGATATTGCATCTAACTATTTACAACAAAAAAATTAAGAACCGGATATAGCCCTTTCGAACAATTACAGCGAATCGCACAACGCGAAGGTTCAAAGAATGTTTACACTGCGCGAGCATGCAACCTTCATTGTTCTAAGTACAGTGAATTCTCGATATATGTCAACAACACGAATCTTGCCAGCGTCTTGTATCGTCCAGGAGACGCGTTACGTTCACACTCCTCGTCGTCCGAGGCCTCTCGAGCTTCATGGCCCCTCACGGGGTATATTCCGCGACATTTATCATCCAGGCCATGGCGACATATACAGAGAAATCACTGTATTCAGTATGCTACTTCTTCATATTAAATATTTCGGTTATTCGAATTATATGACACAGACGATGTCAATTTTATTTCCGATAGAAGTGCAGCTGTTCTACAAAAACTATCAAAGCTAGTTACGGAGATGTTGAAGCAAGTTTTAACATAAAAGAGAGAAAACATTTCGTACCGCAAAGGGTTAATAAAATGAAAAAGCACCCCAAGTCTTTCGGCAGAGAGGCTCCCACCACATCCCCGACCAAATCCACCCCCAAAGACGATCACAACAATCCTGAGCCGTCAAAACAAGGTCCTCCATTCCGAAGGAGCGTCGCACCTCCCAGGGGACATTAAGGAGGTGGACCCCCGTCACGGGAGTCTCTCTGGGAGCAAATAATTGATCGCAGGGTTTAATCCTAGGCCGGTTCTATTTGAAAGGACGTCGTCGTCGTCGTCGTCGTCGGGATCGGCTGTCGTCGTGAACGGAAAGTAGGGTGGTGTATCGAAGAAAGAACGCGTCGAGAGGTGGTCGACGTTCCTCGTCAAGGATAGACAGGGGGGTTGGTGCGGGGGAGGGGGGGGGGTTGAAGCAGCAGCAGTAGCAACATCCCCTCTGGTTCCTCGGGAGGGATGGTTAAGGTTAGCGGTGACAGGAGCGAGCGCTGGCAATGATTAATGGCTTAGCGCATTAACAGGCTATTGACAAACACGTTTCCAACGTGCGGCCCCCGTCCCGGGGTTCGCGCGCGCGCCGGCTCATGGCAACGACGACGCCGATGATGCCGGTCGGCCGCGACGCCTCGCGACGCGACGCGGCCACCGTGCCCGATGAAAGGGAAGAAAGGGAGGAGGAAGATCGAAAAGAACCGGGGTGAGAGGGTGGGTTCTCTCTTAAATGCGCCGCCTCGAAAGGAGACACCGACCGACGAAGAAACACCGATCTCGCCCCTTCCTAACGACCGACACAAAAACCTACACCTAGGTGACGCGTATCTGTCTTCTCCATCCCCTCGCTGCCACCCCCTGTCTTCCACCCCCCTTCCCCCTGTCTTATGGTTCTTCCGCGGTGATGCGCTGGCGAACAGTCGGGCTTTCGCAGTTTATAGGTTCTTGCGGTGCTGAGCTATGAATGGGGACTTGTTCTTGTTAGAGAGATAGAGGATGCGCTGAAGAAACATGGATCGCGGATACAGAAGTCCAGAAGTGTTAACTGATCATGCTGGCGCACGGTCTTTCTTTCGATCCAAAGTATCGCTGTTTTATTCTTTATTGTCTTCTATTTTTGGATCAAAGTTTGTAAACCTTTTTACCGTTTTCAATTAGGCTTGCTGAATTTTGTCATAAAATTCGCAGCCCAGTTTACAAGTTGCACGGTGAAGAATATGTTTGAAGATAGTGACAAATACGACATTGTATTAACGCTAGATCTACCGAGCACAAAATATACTAAAGTGAAACGTCTTATAGAAGGGAGAAGATCGAATTTACTTGAACTTTGTACGATGTTCATTGTAACATGCGCTTAAATGAAAATGTTTTTACAATTTTAATAATTGTGAAATAGAAAACCGGTCATTTTAACCCTTTGCACTCGAAGCTGTTTTAACTCCAAAACGAAACATTTCTTCTGACCTAGAATATTTCTATATATTTTTGTTTGATGTTATACATACATGCGAAAATGGTGCAATTGACTCGTACAATACTGAAGTGTTTAGCAATTTATTAAATACAAGCAAATGTAATGATGTGAAAAATATTTTGAATAATGGTACTGCAATTTTTAGTGGTGCCTTACAGTCACCATTCGAGTGCTAAGGGTTAACCGTGGTAGGTTTAGTGTGAAGTAGATTGCGGATTTTATGCATTTATAGAGTGTTCGCCTGTTAGAACAAGCCACAGAAAACAGTTTTCCAGAAAGACTTGCGTATTGCAAATCCTGTATGCAATGCCACTGTGTTCGCGTTAAATGTAGGAACAAGTGAACGAAATGAACTTTCAGAGAATTACTTTTGTGATTGATGATTTATTTAGAATTTTAGAGAATGGGGGCAGACCTGCAACGTAGCCGGATAATTTAAACGATTATACAAAATAAAATAAAAATCTCAAAAGTAGGAATGAAAACCGTGCTTCTACATCATCACTCTCAACACGAATGTCGCTTCATCGTGTGAACTCGGCATGAAAACATTCACCAACCGGAACACACCTGCTCGGACAACAGAATCCATCAAAATCTACGAACAACAAAATCCACCGGTACGTAGAACCTGTCCCGCGTAACAAAACAGTAGATTGAGAAGATAAATCTCTATCAACAGTTACAAGTGTTCAGAAACACCCAGCAACCGCCCGTTGTTTAGCATATATAAAGCCAACCACTCAATGTTCTTTCTCTTTCGTCCGCGAAAGCTAGCGTTCGTTCGTTTCGCGAGCGACAGCCGATTGGCCTGCCTCGCAGCCAATAAAGATTTCAAGGGAGCGGTTAATGAAATCGTTACTATCGGCCGGCTCGGCATCCATGCGATAATTAATCGCCGCGAACGAATCCATTAATAACTCCGATTATTTCCCCTCGAACATTTGTTTCCCGAGATTTTTCTCCGTCACCCCTGCCCCCTTCCCCTCTCTCTCGCCGTCCGGTATCATAATTTTCTAACGAATGGGCCGATCACAAAGGTTCCCTCGTATTTCTTCGCCGGACACTTTATCGTGATAGAGCGTGATAGCGTTAATCCGTTGCGCAATCCTGGGTCCGCGGGGAAACGGTATCGAAAGGTCAGTTATGGCAATTAAGGTTCCGAGGCCTATTATCGCCTTGCTGAAAATCCTTGATCGTCATTCTGCACTGTCGTACGCGTCCGGAGAATTTAGTGACATTTTGCTGGAAGATCGATCTTCTCGTTAGGAGAATTAATGGATTCTTATTAATTCGATTCTCATTTGTTCATCAATCTTGAAACTGATGTAGGTTCTCGATTGATCTGCGAGTCGTGCTCATTTGATTTTTATTTTAACACTAAACCACCCACGGCCGGTAAAATTGACCTTTTCTGCGTGCAATTTCGTACATACAACATTATCACATCGCTATTTGTCTTTACGACTTTTCTTAAAGTATGTATACAATGTGTTTTTCAGTATTTGTTTCTCGTTTTATTTTTTTCTTTTTCAAGATATATATGAACCTTGTCCTACCTACCGCGGCCGGTTAATTTGACCGCACGAGATAATATAATATTCACTCTTCTAAACCTAAACAATCAGTATAAAAGAAAGGCCATTCTCAATGTGACATGGCCAACTCAAAATAAATGAGACGCTATCAAGTTTCACACGTGCCTGGTTAATAATACTGTTTCATGGAAAATACATCCAAACCGCAAAGGTGGACGACACAGTACAGTTTTGTAAGTCGAAGAGAGAGCATCGCAGTACTTTTTGCATAATTGAAATTATATGAAAAGAAATTTGTATCGTCATTTTATGAAAGTTGTTTATCTACTAATTCATTCAGCAACAAATTGATTGTTATCTACGTTTAATGTATTAACAATAACCTGTTTTAAGGACCGGTCACACAAGAAGTGTCGGTAGGTTTAGTGTTAATTTAAATTTTTTATTAAAAATTGTTATTTTTACCTGTTAAAAGATATTTTTCCAGTTTCGCATATGGTCCGAAACATTTCCTCTGTTAAACTATCAGTAGTAGCTCAATTATCGTAGAGAGTAAACATTGTGGACGAACCTGTATGGTTTCAGAAATTATTTTTCAATAAGTGCGTAGTCAGAAAGCGCGTCTTTTTCTAGGTATAGTAAAGGGTCTACGAATCCAAACTGCCATGTCACCCATTCGCCCAGGTTTTAAAATGAATTTTTATGTTAGTATATTCATTGTACCAAATTTGATTAGGATCGGTAAAATGTAAGAAAGTTGGATGACTACTCGACATCATACATTTAATTTTTTTCAATTTTTACTTTACGAAATAACTTCCTTTGATTTTATGGAATTTTTGAGGTTTCCAGTTTGGCAGTCAAAGTGTTAAGGGTTATGATTGCGGATTGTACGCATTCATGACAAAAGTGGGCGGATGAAACAGCAAACGAAAGAATTCTATCAAATCGAAGCACTATCGATAAAGTTGTTTAAGAGAGAAATAAACTCCCGTTTGGTTCCGGTGTCTTGCTACTGATGCGATCAATTTTTATTTTCAATTTTTCTAGTTATTTTTGCTCCAATTTTAAAAAATTTATTCGTTTCTGAAGGGTGTCCGAATGTCGTTTACCGCTGCGTTGTGTACAGTCAGAAAGTACGTATTTCGTCGGAATGTTTCTAGTAAAAATTTCATGTTGCAGGTCGCTCGAGAGCTGCGGCACAATGTCTCTAAATTGTTCGATCAGCCAGCACGCTCGCCGCCTATTTAGACACCGGGGAATTTCACTCGGGGCGAGCCGATATCCAGGCGAAATGTCAGTTTGTGCACCTGCTATTAATCCTCTGGGGGGAGCGTTCGAATGTTAACCGGGCCCTGGCATGGCACCGTTTCTTGTCCGCCGTTCCTTGTCAGTAATTTACGCCGTCATAATCGCCGCGTCGCGGTTTCTCACGTTCGCCGGGCCGTGTTCACGCTTCCCTCGCGCTCGATTAGAGTCCCCGTTCCTCTATCGCCCGTTATTAACGCCGTAGGAACACATGCACCGCGCGCGGATCGCCTGGATCCGTCCGATCGCGAGCAACCATAACGCTCGGATAGGGGTCCCGGGAGGTCCTGAGATTGACGCCTCGAAATGCTACATCAGACGTCTTCATCCTCCGGGGTTGAGAGAGAGAGAGAAAGAGGGAGAGAGAGAGAGAGAGAGAGAGCATTAACATGACAAAAAAGGCCCCTCGATTTTGCATCCGACCGGTGGAAACCCGACGATGCTTGCCTGAGCGATAGACAGCGCGATAACGAGCCGAAAGGTCAACTTCTGTTGGGCATTGCTTTCATCGGTTGGACAAAACGTGCGAGGATTCTGGTTATATATGGGTCGCTTAGGTCGCTTTCTTTCGGATTATTTTTCGCCGGAGATCGAGAGTGATGCAAGATCAGACCTTTCAGCGGGTTTCGTTTTTTGGAGAATATGCTAATCGGTGGGAGAGTCCGCTTCTTGCTTGGGATATTTCGTATTGTTCCCGTCTCGTGTTCATCGTGGTTTTTCATCGCGACAAGTTGTGACCACTATTATGAAGACTGCGGTTTTTATGGGAAATAAAATTTATCAACATTAGTAGCAAGACACGGGAGCTACAAATACATTTATCTCCTTTTTTAACATTAGATTTACGGAGCACTAAAAGCGAGTATATTACATTATTTTATAAAAATAAGAAGATCGTGTCTATTCAAGTTTTCAGCCATTTTTGAAATAATATATAGCTGAAGAAATAAATTTGTTGAGCAATTCCACGTAGATGGATCTTCACCCGCCATTTTGACGGGTCCCGTAAACCTAGAGTTGTGCACAATTACAATTGAATTACTCCACGAATTACAATTACAACGTAATTGAATTACATTGTAATTCAGTCATATTGTAATTTATAATTCAGATCTTCATTCAATTTATTTTATAAAAATTACCTTATAAAAATAACGAAAATGTATCTACCCAAATTTTTATTACCCATTTCTTTTACAATGTACAGTGATTTCTGTATGTATATCGCCAAGGCCTCGATGATAAACGTCGCGGAGTTATCCCCACTACCGCGGGGTATACCCCGTGAGGGGCCGCGAAGTAGATATAAGACGGCTCGGGTATGTCTCCTGGACGATACATGTCGCTGGCAAGACCCGTGTTTTGGACATGTATCGAGGAACCACTGTCTACCCAAAGGAATGAATTTGTTCAATAATTTCTCATCCGTGCATCTACAATTTCGGTAATTGAGAACTAAGAATCCCAGATCCGGTCACTTTGACGGGTCCCATATACCTAGTGTTAAGAACTTAGACCTAGTGTTAAGATAAAACGATAAAAATCTGACAAATCCTCGAATACTCTAAACAACTTTTTTCCAGCTCGACGTTCCCCAAACAAAATCCCACAAAATGTCTACAAACCCCATAAAAACGAACAAACCGTCATAATAACGAATCAGCGTACACACCGGTGCTCTCACACTCATTTCCCATGATCATCGGTTCCGTGCCTCCCGGACGGGGCAGATTGAAACGGGACACCGCGTATAATGGTGGAAAACAAGTTGCGCGGGTAGCTCGACGGTTAATCTTTTTCTTTTTCCCATTGGGAAGCGAGGTAGCAACAATCGGACGGTACCGATTGCAATTAGGGGTCTCTCGACTCTAAAGGAGAAGCGTATGAGAGGGAACGGTAGAACGCAGGAACGAGACGGAACGAGACGAAACGAACTGGGAACTGGTTCCTGGGCTCCTGGGCATAATTATCCGACGTCAATGTGACGATCGGTATATAGACCGGCACTCGGAGGACTCGCAGACCGATTCGAGAGGGTTGGTACGCGCGACTATACATTACTATATGTATATTCCCGCGGACTATATCTGGTCCCGGGGATAACGCGGTCCGCTCGGTCGCGCGGCTTGTATTCAGCATCGTCCGCTCGTCTCGCCGCGGAAAGGATTCGGCTGGTGCCTTTCATATAACACGTACGAATACCTGCGCGGGATAGGTAGTTATTCGGGCATGTCGGCCCATATTGAAATTCGACGGGCCAGCGATAGAGATCATCGTCTTTTTTTTGTTGCGATCCACTTTGCCATTTGATCGGATTACCGTGCACGGAACGGGGGCCATAGAGTCGCTTCTCCGCGTATAATACGCCGCGATATCGCCGCGCTCTCTTCTGTTCCGTATATTGCGAAGGCACACCACGATACACCAGCACACGTGCAACGATCATCGTCGCGAATACAGGACCGCTCAAATCTGCAACGCGTCGCTGCAACGCGACGCTGCAACGCGACGCTGCAACGGGACGCTGCGACGCTGCGATGCTGCGCCACCTTGGCCGCGCTTCTTATGTGATTTTTATTTTATTTGTAGCGGAAGCCAATTACTAGGGTTTTTCGTGGTTATAGAAATCTCTTTTTACATTATTATCTATTAGGAAGACGCTGCGATCACGCCACTGGAGGTGATTTCTGTTGGTTCACAATTGAAATTGCTGTTGAAAAATCCGCTGGAAACCATTTAGCCATGGGACCACGGGTTTACAAAAATTTTGAAATGAATTTTAATACCGGTCGGTAACATGTTAAGTGGTACTATTATTATTATTGTACTGTTTTATTTGCAAGCATCTAGAAATTGGAAGTGAGAGAATAGGTAGAGCATCGTGCTTATTGCTCTTTAAACAATTTGTTTTTAGGAAGTAGTGTGGAGCCTGAAACGAAGCACCCGATGTAACTGATACAACCATAAAGTAACAATGCATTTTAACAAGCTCCTGTATATTAGTTTCTCTCTAAATTGGCCCCAGAAGCACGCTTTTTAATTAAATGCACCAGTGATTAAGTGTACATGATTATGTAAGTCAAAATTTTAAACGACTAATTGATTTTATTTTCTCTACAAATCGGCCCCAGGAGCACGCTTTGTTTTTTATTAAATGTACCAGTGATTAAGTGTAGATGATTATGTAAGTCAAAATTGTGAATAATAAATTGATCTTTTTGTTTATTGAATATGGACTTGCTCCCGTTACTGATTTTCGAATAAAATGTATAGATTTGTGTATCAAACAGTATCGCGTGATCTAACTATGCACGATGTCTCCGTATCATTATTACTATAATTGCAGCTCGCAACACAATTTCCTTGCACAATGCAAATAAACGCTAAATTGCATTCAAAGTCGGCAAGGTCTCCCCGGCAAATGTATGCAGACTAACAAAAAAAAAATACAATCACTAATACTATGCTGTCAATGGTAACTCGACTTCAAACAACTATGTCGAAGTAACACGATAAATATGCATTCTTCGACCGTGCATATGATTTACGCTGTGCAAACTACTTCCAAGGAACTCGATAACAAAAACTGAACCGTTGTTGCAAGTTTCCATTCCCGATCTAGACACTTCAATAATTGAGACGTCTTTGTGGACGAAGCAAAAGAAGGTATTGCACATTGGAAAAATTCTTAATTGTACAGTTGGCAAAAGTGTAAAAACTCATGCATACTATTCCTAAAATTATCAATAAACTTCTATGATCATTGCAGATGAAACACAGCTTCTTAGTTTCGTGTTTGACAACGTTTGTACCTACATTTAGAGCTGCCACAATTGGACCAGCTTGTACTTTCATTGTTGCAAGTTTGATAAAATTTACATTTATTCCAATAAAATTATGCATAAAATCCTCGTAGAAAATGATTAAAAAAATCCTAGGATTCTTCAATGCAAAACACACAGCTTCCTAGTTTTCGCGTTCGACAACGTTTGAACCTACATTTAGAGCTGCCACAATTGGATCCGCCTGTACTTTCATTCTTGCAACTTTGTATGGAAACATTTCGACAAAATTTAAATTTATTCCAATAAAATTATGAACAAAATCCTCGCACAAGATTATTAAAAAAATCGTTTGATTCTTCAATACAAAACCCACTTCTTAGCTTCCATGTTTGACAGTGTCTGTACCTACGTATGGAGCTACCATAATTGGATCAGCCTGTATTTAAAATTCCAATAAAATTCTGCATAAAACCCCGTATAAAATTATTTAAAAAATCCCGGGATTCTTTAATACAAAACACACTTCTTAGCTTCCATGTTTGACAGTGTTTGTACCTACATATAGAGCTGCCACAATTGGATCAGCCTGTACTCTCATTGTTCCAAGTTTGTATCGAAACATTTTGATAAAATGTAAATTTATTCCAATAAAATTATGTGTGAAATCGCCGTAAAAATTAAAAAAAAAATCCTATGATTCTTCAATACAAAACACACAGTTTTCGTGTTTGACAACGTTTGTGGGCTTTGTGGCATCACAATTGGATCAGCCTGTATTTTGGAGTGTCCGTGTCCGGGAAGGGTGTGTACCGGCGATGTCCGTGTGCAACGAAAGGCAACGTGCAACGCGCGGAGCATATTGCATACGCGGGAGCACGGAAGAGGAACGACGGCGGAGGGCAAATTCGAGAACCGGGTCTTTTTATACCCCGTCTCTCTGCTTTTCTCTCCTTTCCCGCTCCTGCGGGCCCCTCCCTTCGCATCGCTGCCTCTTATGTACCCTTTCGAGCCTCTTTTCCCTCGCCCTTCCGTGAATCGAACCCACGTGTACCGAGCTGCGGCGTGCCGCGGATTTCATTCCGCAGCCGCACCGCACCGCATCGGTGACTTTATCACTATTCGATTGATTTCTGTCCTCCGCCAGACTGGGAACTTTGATCCCACCAATCGTCCCTTGCCCGTATCATTTCGTACCGTGGAAATGCTGTTACAGCGTAGACAATAAGAAAAAAAACAACACTTCTACTGCAAAACTATTTGTTGACATCCCAAAAAGGGATCTTGTCCCATTTATCCAATAGTTATTCTAAAATCGATTCTTAAAAATCACTTGTTTTCACAATTATCGAAATTGTAAAGATACACGAATTTATTTCTTTGTACAGTGAATTCTCGATATATGTCAACAACACGGGTCTTGCCAGCGACATGTAACGTCCAGGAGACATACCCGAGCCGTCTTATGTTTACTTGGCGGCCCCTCACGGAGTATACCTCACGGTAGTGGGGATAACTCCGCGACGTTTATCATGGAGGACTCGGCGACATATATAGAGAAATCACAGTATATTGTGAGAGAAATGGCTAAAAATTTGGATAGATAAATTTCTCGTTATTTCTATAAAGTAATGTAGAATATTTAGTTACCCGTAAACCTAGCGTGAAGACTGCTCTTGCGCTCCGGATCTCTTTCGAAGCAAGCGACTTCTACCGCGGAATCTCGTTGTCACGCTACCGTTAGAGAAATCGGTAGATCTCGTGGAAGAGAGTATGGCAGAGTCAGTGGTCCATTGAAGCGAGGCCAGCGTTGCGTCCGCGATAAAATTGGATCGGCAGAAAAAGGGGGTGAGTCTAGGGGGGCGAGGCAGGGGGTTGAGGGGATGGGGGGTGTATAGCATTCCTCTATCACGAAATTTCCAAGAAAGGCGGAAGGCACTTGAGAAGAAGCGTAGAAAACCGTGGGCTCTTTTCATACGTGAGCTCCTAGATCGGGCACCGAGCGTACAATTGGTCTTGCCAGTCTCTGGTAGATGTTCCTTGTCAGGATCGGACGGGGGTTGGGGGTGGGAACCGGGCGATGATGGTGGCGGCGGCAGAGAAGCCAGGGAAAAGGGAGCTGGGAAGAGGATGTGGCTCAACTCGTTCGACCCATTCATGGCCCGATGAAAAGGCCGCGTCGAACAGACATCGTTGAAAAGAGAAGAGAATTATTATGATTATTATTATTAACGTTTCTATAGGAATGATTTTCCCCTTTATATCTGTCTTCGACTTTTCGTAGATAAAGGTCGAGGATGCTCCGCCGGGTTCGAGCGACGAATGTGAATCCCTCTTGTGAAATCGGCGGACAGGTTCAATGTTACAACGTTACTCTCTCTCTCTCCCTCTCCCTCTCTCTCTCTCTCTCTCTCTCTCTCTCTCTCTTCCTCTTCGAACCCCTTCTGATTCAAAATTGTCGACGGACGGCCCTTCCTTCCCTTAATTGCGACCCTTCGATGCGAGCGAACGAATACTTTTACTTTACAGCTCTTCCCAAATTTCTGACTACACTGAATTCCCGATATATGTCAACAACACGGGACGTGCGTCGTGTATCGTTTAAGAGACATACTCGAGGCGTGTTATGTTTACACTCAGCGTCTTTACATTCATGGGATATACCCCGTGGTAGTGGGGATAATTCCGCGACATTTATCGTCGAGGCCTTGGCGACATATATTGAGAAGTCACTGTACTTCTTACCTTGCAGATTGTTCTTTTAATCCTTTCATAGCGGGATGCAAACTGTGGCGTTTCTTTTGCAGAACACGGCGGTAAGGCTAATCTAGATGCTATAGTAACTGCAAGCTTGATATTGAAGTAGACACGCCGACTGGATTGCGATGCACTCATTCATTTTCCGTCTTAATAGTAAACCTACAAGTTTAGTTAGCAAATATTGCCTTATAAAAGTGGTAACCCCAAATTTATCGAGATTGTCTATAATTTTCAATACAATAAATGCTTGGACAAGGAAGTTTATTCTACTATTTTCCATATGTGAATTTTTACATTTTCAATCATTGTAAAATATACAACCGGTCATTTTGACCGTGGTAGGTTCAGTGTTAATGTAAAATATGAAATTGTCGCGTTATTATTATGACTAAGCATTGAAATTAATTTAGTATTTTTAAGGTGGACGCGTGAAAATTTTCATATGATTTTTTTTTAAGGGTGGATTCTATGCGTTCGCTATTTATTAACTTTATAATTTCGAAACAATTCTTTTGTCTAGCACGTTATTTATTGAGTCCCGATTCAGAAAATTGTTTAATTCCGGCAGTGTGCAGAAATATGTAAAACTTTCAACCGGTACAATTTTACTAAAATAGTGAACTTGTTTTTGCAGCAAGGTCACAAATTGATGCTGAAATGATCAAGTACAAGGAACAATTTCTAAAAATCATTCATAAAATCCTCCAACAAAATTACGACTAAAATCCTTACAGCTTTTTATTTCGGATGCAACTATTTCTTTCATTCCAATCACACGCAACCCTAATTGCCCAAGGCGTTCCCTCTGTCCACCACAAATCCTCGAGCCTCGAGTGACCATCCCCCAATTCCGCGCTCCATCAGGACCCAACGTCTCGCTAAACAGGCTCGTGGCCATAATTTCGTGTCGGTCACGTGGCGGACACGACATCGAGTGTTGCATCGGTTCGAGTAGCTCGCGTGGATGCACGCAAGCACGAAATCGTCGGCGAGGGTGGTGCACGTAAATCGCGGCGGTCACAACGTGATTGTTCTCCGACATGGAAAGGCTAATGGCCGTCGGCCGCGCTTCAAGGAATCGAGAAGGGAACAGAGAATGCCGGAGGTTGGACGAACCGGTGCACGTGCTCTCGTCTTCTAGTTTCGCTATTCAAAACACACGCGTGGTCCATATTAGCACGACCGATGGACAATCAAATGACCGATGGCAAAGGACTCTTGTATACTGAACAAACCGAGTGACCGCACTCGACTATCGCCACTGCGATTTGGGGACCATTTTTTAGTCCAACGATCCACGAATCGGAGTCAGATTCAACTACGATCGCCCTATTCGTTTGTTCTTGTTTGACAGTGTTTGTGACGCTTATAAATATTGTTGTTTAGAGAGAAAATATTTGGGAAGTATCATGAAATGTTCCAGGGGTTGTTGAGTTAATAATGTGTATTTTAAATGATTTTCACAAACTACTGTTTTATAGGAAATTTAAATTAAACTGCCCATTTAGAAGTTAACATAGAATACGAGAATTTTATGGGTCAGATTCAACAACGATCGCCCCCTATTCGTTTGTTTTTGTTTGACAGTGTTTGTGACGCTTATAAATATTGTTGTTTAGAGAGAAAATATTTGGGAAGTATCATGAAATGTTCCAGGGGTTGTTGAGTTAATAATGTGTATTTTAAATGATTTTCACAAACCACTGTTTTATAGGAAATTTAAATTAAACTGCCCATTTAGAAGTTAACATAGAATACGAGAATTTTATCTCTTATTCCTTTCTTTCAATTTTAAATAATTTTTAATCTCAATTTTATTTAATTTTATTCAATTTGGTAATTTTTAAATTTTAAATACGTACTTATTCTATATTCTACCGTGTTTCAAACATTTCTATTTCAGTTCATTGTATTGCATTTTATTAAAAACAATTTATGCCTGTCGCTCACGCTGATGTTACACTTTCACACGTTGACTGCCATGTCACCCATGACATGGTGACGGAATTATTTGTCCAGGTTTTAAAATGAATTTTTATGTTAATATATATTAATTGTACCGATTAGGATCTACAGAATGCAAGAAAATTGGAGGACTACTCAATATCATACATTTAATTGTTCTCAATTTTTATTTCATTAAATAACTTACTTTGATTTTATGGAATTTTTGAGGTTTCTAGTTTGGCAGTCAAAGTGTTAATAAAATACATATACATTGCAATATAAAATCGTATTCTGAATTCCCAATTCCAAATTAAATGCTTCACATACGGTAATGTAGACTGTAGAAAATTGGACATGTATTTTGTAAAGGTTTGAAAGAAAATTTAGGTTAATTGTAAAATGGCCAAAAAAAGGCATTCGAAATATTCCGTCCGGAGAATTTTCTCCCAAAGGAGGAAAACACTGTGGACCCGTTGGCCGTTGCAAATTGTCTAAACTGGTATTTATAACGCGTTTCAGAACTTTCGATTCGCCGCGGTTAAAATGGAGGATACGAAATGATATAACGTTGGTCCGTGTTGAACGCAGCCCCCTTTCGTCGCAGAGCTTCGAGGGGGCGAGGAAGACGCGTCGAACGACAGACGAACAGTGTCGGTGGAGGTATATAAATTAACGGTCGAGCCGTCGACGCGGAGTGCGCCGGGGAAAAAGAAATGAATTACGCCTCTCAGCGGTGTGTTCCGAGGCACGCGGCCGAAATCACTATGCCCCGCGCGCCCGTTTACTCGAACACACGTCTGCCGGTATTTCTTCAACGAAAATAACGCGCGGTATTTATAGGCGGTTTTTATGTGAAAAGCTAAGTGCTAGTCGTAAAGTTACATCAAGAGCAAGCACCGAGCCGCCGTGTATCAACCGGCGGGATTTCGTTTTCTTAATGCGCGCAAATATTCCACCCCTGCTACCCGCAATGAACGACTATTAGCTCGTTCGATGAATAATCCCATGTTTATTGCCATTATGATGTTCCCTGCTTGCTTATCCATCGCTTCGCCCTCTCGATTACTGTTCTCCTCTTGCGATACATCTTTGGAACATGTTTCCCTATTTCTTGTTCCTCCGTTGCTCTAATCTGTGATTTTTTTTTAATCAAAATTCGAGATCTGCCCTTTCTTAAAATAGCCATTTAAAATACTGCTTTAGGCACTGCTCTGATCGATTGCTCTCTGAATTGATGCAGAAAAAAAGTATAATTAGATTAAAACAGTTGAAAGTTGCAAAATTGAAATTCCAGTTCAGCAAATTTTTTTAATTACAGCTCCTCGGTGCTAAATGAAAATCACAGATCGATCTGATAGATCATATTGCATTTTTGTTGGTAAAACGATTTTTTACTTGCTATTGCAAATCCTCTTTTGTTACAATGTTTTAAACAGTCTTTTCATTTCAGTCATTTCATTTTTTTAAACTGTCATACTTCTTTCAGGTGATTTTTTATTATTTTTTAACTGATCTAGAAGGCTAGTAAATGATTTTTTACTATTAAAAAAAATGTTCGAAAATTGTTTACCACTCTTTATAAGGAACTTTTGCTAAATTATCTTTCGGTACTTTCTTTTGTGACAGTTTTCTACTGTGTACTTATACTGTGTATTATATTGTTTATTTACACTATGTATTATAATGTTTCATACTCTAACCGAAAAGAATTAAAACATTTTCTATTCTGGAAGACTTTTTCCACACACAACGGTTTTAATTCCTTCTCGAATACATGTCTTTAGACAAATAAAAATAGACAAATATTCGAAAAACAAACAAATTAATTTCTATCCCATGTTTCAACGAGTACGTACCATTAAAAGGTTTCTAAAAAATGTTCAACGTTTCGAAAGCGTCGTGTATAAGCATAATAAATTCTTTATAGGGTATCTTGTTATACAAGCCGGAAACAATTAAAAATTATTCGCAACCGGAGAATGTCATTCGCCGAGCGTCCCCCATAAACACGACAGTGTAATGGCGCAAGGTGATAAGATTTAGTTTTTGTTTGGCCGATAGATTTCGCAAAATAAAATATCCAGGCTCGATCAAGCGTCCGCTCGATCAAACCCGGCGGAGTTTGTTTGTCGAATGAATCCGGTAATGAAACGTTTACCGTGAGAACCGTTAATTGATACGCTAATCACAGTTCTGATACGGACAGCGGAGCGGTGGCCACGCTTTTCCCATTGGCAAGACCTGTTAGCATCTTTGCGAAACTGGTTCCATTATGTCGTTCCTATTTACTCGGCAATTATTCTGTCATTTCGTGGCTGATTTTAGATCATTTTCTCTGCGACGGCAATTAACGGTAAACCAGGAAGGTGCACGCTGATCCCCGATAACTGGCATCGACTTGCGAACGCGATCGTTGCTCGCGAATTACCGTAACTTTATGATATTGACACCGACAACGTTTTAGGCTAGCGCGCGCTGAAAGTTCGTTCTCCATGCAATATCGTTCGCGTTTTATAAACAAGACCGGCCGGCGTTGAATAATGAATTTCCCTGGCCGCGAAAAGAATTCGCTAATTTATTATAATCAATTCCCGGCCGTTACTTTCTCCAGGCGAATAATCAACCCGGCAGACTTTCACGTATAAATTGTAAACAATTTTATCTTAACATAATATTTCCGTTAATAGTTGCAAGAATGCGGTCGTTAATACAAACTCCGTTCCGAGGTATAGTCTTCGCTCCCGAGGGGAGTTACTCCGCCGCTGACCAGACGAGGCTACGATTTCAGAAAATTCAATTCTAGATTCAGTCTTATTAAAATATTTATCATAGGTATTTACATTTCACTCTATCGCCGTTATTAATATTTCAACACAGAGTTTCTTTGCATTTTACACGGTCCGTTATCATTGGATCTTTATGCAAAGTAAAAATTATTTGCGGTAGCTGCGCGAAGCAGAAACATAAATTTCTATCTTTTAATAATGTTCTTAAATTTTTAAAAATCTGTTTATAATGCACGAAGTTCGCAGTCTAGAGGCGTAAGATTAAAATACACGATGATGAGCTTTTTTCAGAAAATATTCTACCACTATGATATACAGGCTGTCCTAAGAATGTTGTACATCTTTCGAAGGGATGATGCCCGAGGTTATTTGAAGTAATTTTTTCTTTTGCGAAAATCTTCTCCGCGGCTTTGTTAACAAGTTATTAAAGAGAAACACGGACCAATCACAGCGCGGCTCCAGCGGATTGGTCCGCGATCTTCGCTGATAACTCCGCAACAAAGCCGCGGAGGACATTTTCGCAAAGGAAAAAGTTGCTCAGGGATCACCCTTTTTATGGTAGTTATATACAATATATAATTTTTCAGTTCAGTAATACTTGCGAATACATCAATTTGTTTGCGACTTACACCACTTTATTTACCAAAAGGAAGCAGCGAAATTTTGTTTTCCATATTAATCCTTAGAGAAATAATTATATCGTATTATTGTTGTTATAACATTTGCCGGTAGATAATGCGTTAAGTTTCACGGACCGTGACGCGATCAGTTGACTCCGACCGTTGAAAGTTATTCGAATAATTTCGAGCACGGCCGCCCATTCGCATAACGCCGCGAAGAACCGGTGACTCGGCAAGTTCACGCGAAGGTTCGGGATCTCGCGGGACTTTCCATCGTTAGACTAATTACACGGTGGGGTACAATTATTACGGCGGAGCACTCCGGTTCGACGCGGCGAACAATTATCACAGCTTCTGACAATGAAAAATGATTTCCTCTCGGCGGCGCAGCGTTTTTCAAGGGGTTAAGCTCGCCGGTGCTCGAGCTGTCAGCCAACCGGGAAAGTTTTTGCGTCGATAAATTCTCCAGCCTGTTACATGCTAACGGAATGTTGAAAAGACGAAGGGATCTGTCGTGCCGGCGATGAGAAAGCGATGCGTTAGCGCTGCAACTGATCGACGATGTTATTTCTTCCTATTCTTACGCAAATGAGCGGCGGAGCCGGGCGCTGCCTTGTCTGGTCAGTGACGGTAGAATTCCCCTTGGGAACGAACACTGCTTCGCAACGCAGTTGTCGGGAACGCCCACCTTCTTGCAAACTATTAGCTGTAAAAATCATTTCGTTGCTATTGGCGACCGTCCTAGGATAAATTGTTGTTTCAGTACGGTCGTGCACTATACCGTCTTAAAAACGCAAATATAATATTATCGACAATACGTCTTTATTGATTTGTGCTAATTCTTTGTTTCGTTTGACAAGTTTAGTCGCTTGGCCAATGTGCCCGCTTTCGTCGACAGGTTGTGAAATGTATCTTTAACGCCCATCTATTTGACAGAGGACATTTCAGTTAACACTAGGTTCATGGAGCACTGAAAACGACTGTTTTACATTACTTTTTGGAAATAACAAGAATGTGCTGTCCAAATTTTTAACCTCTTAAGCATTGTACGCCACTGTCGTGGCTTCCGTGGAAAGCATCAGTTTAAACGGTACGCCACTATAGTGGCTTCCGTGGAAAGCGTCAGTTTGAACGGTACGCCACTATAGTGGCTTTCCGTGGAAAGTGTTAGTACGAACGGTACGAACCATTATAGTGGCTATTGTGCCCTAGGCGGCCAGGCGCGCCGTCCCTGGGAGACAGAGTTGCGGACAAGCGCGCCGTACCCGGGAAATAAGGTCGCGGACAAGCGCGCTGTGCTTAAGAGGTTAATAACATATACCCAAAGAAATTTTGTTGAATAATTCCTCACGGATGTATATCTTTAGAATCTTAATAATTGCAAATTAAAAATATTACAACCCGTCATTTCGCAAGGTCCAGTAAACCTAGTGTTAAATGGTTTTTGTTGCGTGTTAAACAGTACAATATCGAGTCAGACTGGTGACAAAGATTCTGAACAACACTCTAATATATAGGTATGCTATTAATTTCTTTTGAACCGAAATAAAATTCTACTTTGGCGTTGTTAATGTATTGAAGAACATACAGGCGCACAATAGATATAAATTTTCTCCCATTTTTAGTAAATTACGAATTACAAAAAGGTATTAATCAGTGAAACCTTAAAATAAATCGTAGTGCGAGGGGTTGGAGCAATTTCGAACAATTTTTCTAGGAATGGAAGAAAAGGATCGAATTAAATAAAGAGAACTGTTCAGAGCAAATTATATAAATAATACTTATAAAGTTATACTCCGCTGCGGTGTGAATTCTTTCGCGGCGTCGGGGCATTAAAAATCGGAAAGTTCGTCATCGGCTCCTTCGGCAGTGTCGGATTCGCAACCGGTCGGCAGGCTTCGTGCCCGAATTTCCCGGCGTGCGGTTCGCCCGCGTGCCGGAACGTCTGCGCGGAATAGCGCGTGTAAATACTGATTAAATGCGTCGAGTTCGATCAGATAGAATGACCGGGTGCGTGCAACAAAGCGTGGCGGTGCTGTTCGCGAACACAGAATCGGAATCGGCTCTCTGTTCGGGGCTCTGGTTCGCGAGCCGAGGCGCCGTTGGAAAAGGTCGATTATTTGATATCGGTATGCCTATCGAACCGTGACGCGGCAGCGGTCTAATCAATGGGACAGGTCGGTTGCTAGGCTGCAACCCGGTGTGCGCATCACTGCAATATCGTAATTATAATTATTAGCTAAACACAGAACCGGTGGGTTTGCGTGCTGCTCTCTCCCGAGAGAGACACAGAGAGAGCGGGAGAGAGAGGGAGAGAGAGAGAGAGAGGGCGAATTGAACCGTCCGTACACTCTCCCGGTACCTTTCCAGGGTTACCGGGGATTTTGCCGGTGCACTGTGCGACTGCGATATATTCTAGGCATGCATTATGCACGGTATCCTCTCATTGGCTCGTACCGTGCAGTCGATACTCCGCATTGAATAGCTGTCTGTACAGGCACGCGAACACGCGCGTCGTCTCGCTCGCGAGCGCGGCTTTCTCTCTGTTTCTCGTACTCGACGGGCGAGTGTGTTGCGTTTGTTGCGATCTATTAAGCGGAAATATTCGGTTCCAATGAGAGATCCGACCGCACGCGCGCCCCGGCAAGAACATATTTATTCCCGAGGGACGCCACCACCGCGCCGGGGAAACGGCCGCGTCGAACTTTCCTGCGATTCCTCTCGGACGGATTAATGACAACTCGGTGACAAAATGATCGGGCACGCTTCTTTGTGTTCCCGTACGATGTCGGAAGAATAATATTTAGCATACAGTGAATCCCACTAATTATTCGGACGCTTTTAGAAAGCGTACGACTTTGTTACCATTGGACCGTACGACTTGAATTTTTCTTAAGAAGTTGGCACAATTGGTTTGCTACGTAAAGCGAAAAAACAAATTTGTACAAAAATTGCAGAGAAAATGCTGAAAGGTGTATTTTGCCAATTTTTCATGTGGACTTACATACATTGAAAATTTAGAAACTACGATTTGTAGATCTGTATGAATTGTACATAGACAAGGCCAATATACTGCGACTTTCACCCTTGAGCTTTCGTCGTTAAACGTTTGTAGCTCATTGCAACGTTGACCGATTTAGTTGAAGTATTCAGAATATGTATAATTGATACAGATGTGCGAAACGTACTTTTCAAATTTTTAATATAAGCCCGCGTAAAAAAGTTGCAAAACACTTTTAGCACTTTTAACACTCAAAGCACTTTTAGTACTTTCTCTGCAATTTCGATCAATTGCAATTTTAATCAAACGTTTTTTTTCCACGTTACGTAGCGAACCAATTGTTCTAACTTCTCAAAAAAATTCAAGTAGCATAGTCCAATATTGACAAAATTATGCGATTTTTAAGAGCGTCCGAATATTAGTGGGGTCACTGTACGTGCAGCTGTAAATATTTGTACGGACGATTATTTCCAAGAAATGTCATGAAGAATGACTTTAACATTGCAGTAGTGGAGAATACTCACGGCGCGCTAGATTGAACCTTCCCCTTTCGAACGAGCCCATTCCCAGCGAAAAATATTCTCACATAGGGACGAAAAAGTTGAGGCACGTGAAACGATTTTTCGCCTATTTTTGTCGGTAACGTGGTCACTCTACCTTATCGCGAATCTACGGAGTCTTGGCTCTTAAGCTCCCTCGATTCGGAAATACGCGTTTCTTGTCGAAGCCGGTTCGATTCCGAGTGCCGCGGCTTAAATGGCGGGTGGCCCCGACCACGGGCAGCGTTTCTCATTAACTTTTTATTTCGAGAGCACGAAAAGTCGCTTCCTCGGATGAAGTTCGTTCCCGGGCTGTTTCTTCGCTTTTCTCTTGGTTCGCCCACCCTGTACGCTCCGTGGCGTGTCTCGACGGACCATTAAAAAAAAAAAAAGGAAAAAGGAAAAAGAAAGAAAAAAAAGGAAAGAAGGAAGAGGAAGGAAGAACGTTAAAGAAAAATGTTTCGCGGCGCTACAACGAGCCCTCCCCGAAGAATCTTCTCTCTCCGCAGACGAGCCGAGCCGGAGACGCGACGAAACAAATGCGCCGGAGATCAAAGTACGCCTCGGGCTCATTCGACGAGGAGAAGCTGATTATTTTTATGACGTTATAGCGAGCCTGTCCAGAAGATGAGACGCCTGCCTCCCAGCCCCTCGATCGTAACGCCGCCTTTGCCCTGGGCCACCCCTCGCTGACTTTTCGCTGCCTCGTGCCGCTGACAGCGCTACCAACTTCTTCTCTCCTACAACACGCCCCGTGACCGGAATACCGTCGCATCGGTTCCGTCATCCTTTTATTCCGATGGCCTTCTTCTTACGTTATTACAACGTGCCGCCTCGCCGAGGAGTACTTGCCGGCGACGAATTAATGGACATCGGGCTGCCAACAAGAAGGGAGATCGCCGAGAGAGAGCATTATGCTAGGATCAAAGGAGACATGCTCCGTGATCGAGGGAAACTCGATCTCGAATATCGCCGGACCGGGCGGAGCTGCGCGCTGCAAAGTAATTGCGAATTATGGTGACGGATCTCGGCGACCAACTCCTCGCGGAAGGATTTCTTTTTCGTTGGCACGCCTGGTGGAACGTCGAACCTATAGTCTCTTCTATTGTCCAATCAAGTTTCGTGAGGATGTCTCTCGCGGTTCGTTTGCGGTATCGATTTTTAGTACGCCCTTGTTGTCGATATATTGATATACACGACCTTGAAGGTCACTGTGCAGTATACGGATGAATTCGTATTCTAGACACACACTTTCATGTGATATAAGAAAATATACAGCATTCGATTTCAAAAATAGAAGGTCACCTTCATATCAAGCAAAATAGTATAAACACAAAAAAATTACATACGCTATTGTGTTGCGTATAAAAAACAGTACTACTTTTTCCTCTTTCATTTTTTTCTAATATTTACTATTTACAAGAAAAACGCTGGCTAGGAATAGCGTGAATACCCTGTATATGTCGCCAAGGCCTGGGTGATAAACGTCGCGGAATTATCCCCACTACCGCGCAAAGCTCGGGAGGCCTCGGACCCCGAGGAGTGTAAACATAACACGGCTCGGCGAGACCTGTATTGTTGACATATATCGAGAATTCACTGTATTGATATATTTCATTTACATTGTATATAATTTCTCACTTAAATCTTAAGTATTTTTTAAATTCGGTTTTAATTGTTTTAGTTTGCTCTTCCTAGTATTATACTAGGGTAAAGTTTACTAAAATGTGTGAAGGAAGACATTGTAGAAGCGTTAAACGTCAGCATTCTATGATATATGTCAGGACGGTTTTTGAATTAGTAAATTTCTTTTGTGGAAGATAAGAAAGAAGTACAATTTGTTGAAACTGTACCACTACCAGATTTCCCAGTATTACGATTGCAATTACTCCAGTATAACAATTTTCATTTTTATTTAATGTGCACAGCAATGTATAATCTAGAAAATCACACTGTGGTTTTCTTGTGTAAGGAATTCAAAATAGATTATGGAGTATTTTTAAAATTGACATTGAAAACTTCTTTTTCATTTAGTAAAAATAATAATTACCGAAAGAAGAATTGAAACTAAATACTTGTGTGCATAAATAAATTGCTTACTGTGCACACGTTTGTTTATTATAATTATCGTGTATTATCGAAGACGATTTCTGGGTGCAATTAACCTCCAGCGCCATTCCTCCTACAATGAATTCCTAAACGCAAATTTTCCAGTACACTTCGATCGTCTAATCTAATATAAACAGCTGTCAGCTCACCTGAAATGTGGAGCACTCGGAGATTAGTGCTAAAATAGCCGCGACATCCACAGGCCAAGCCGTTCACCGTCAAGCACTATCACCATTTTGTCAATGTATCTAAATCCTTCATTACCCCCGGGCGAATTATAAGACGAACACATAAGTACCAGCGTATTAATGAATATCTAAATACCTTGAGAATTCGTTAATATCTGCGAGATACTCGTGTAAGCAGGATCAACTCGAAATAAACCCGAACGTGTATCCCCATACATACATATCTCAAGCATCGTCAGGAATAATTCCCACCTTGTCAATGTTTGTACACTTATTAATGAATGCATTAATGGTTGCATTAATGGATAGCCTGAGTCGTCTGAGAATTTGTTAGCGCATAGATTTGGGTAAACGATCTTCAATAAACTATGAATCGGAGACTGAAATGGGACGAGCCACGGCGACTCGCATGAATATTCGGAGTCCCTTTAAAACAGAACAGCTTTCCAAAACTTGGACCAACTGGCTTTAAAACAGGATAAATTTTTTCAAAATTGGGCCCTTTGATCCAATGGAATCCATTTGGTCCAATTTTAACTCGTTGACTGCCATGTCACCCATGTGTGAGTGACGGAATTATTTGTCCAGGTTTTGAAATGAATTTTTACGATAATATTCTGTAAAATGCAAGGAAAGTTATATCATATATTTAATTTTTTTCAATTTTTATTTCATTAAATAACTCACTTGGATTTTATGGAATTTTTGAGGTTTCCAGTTTCACAGTGTTAAAAGAGCTACGCCGCACAGGGGGCATTTTGGACGAAATCGGATTCAAAATCAAGGAACTTTCGATAGAAATGAGGTAGAGCGATGAAATTTTTTTTAAATGAAAGCTGAAACTTTGTAGAATATGGGAAAAATAGGGAGATTATTACCATCGAATCATTTCAACGAAAAAATGACTTCATTAGTTTTTGTCACAAAAATCTATTTTTTGCAAAATTCTGAGGTCGTAGACAAATTTTGAGACCAGATTTGAAATCAGCGTGAAAAAATCTATGGGAAATGATGTATAGCATGTTAAAAAAAAATTTTTTCCGCGCGTGGTATTGGAAAAACTAAAATTTTCTTGAATTTGTGCGCGTTTAACGAATTTTCTCGAGGTTAAAAAAGGTTCGTACCACAATCTCTCTATTTTTCCCATATTCTACAAAGTTGCAGCTTTCATTTAAAAAAAATTTCATCGCTCTACCTCAGTCCTATCGAAAGTGCCTTGATTTTTAATCCGATTTTGTCCAAATTGCCCACTGTGCGCCGTTCCGAAGGAAATCCGAATACAATCTTGTTCCGATACAAGGCGACGGCGCGGGGCCGGCTTTCGCCGTATATCGGATGAGGTAATCGGGGCTATCCTCGATCGGGAGTAGTGCGCCGCGTACCGAAAACGATTGTCTCGTTGAAATACGACGCTGGATGGAAGCCACTTTGATCCTGGTCGATTCATTCCGGGACAATGTGGCTGCGTTCTCGGTGGACTTTAAAAGCGGTTCTTCGGGTATGTATCGGGACACGCGGCGTTCGAGTAGCTCGTTCGGTACACTTCTAATCTCATCGTCGATCGGGGATCCCGGGCACCGTTACTCGAACACAGAGGAACAGGGGAGTCTTCCATCAACGTCAACAATGACTACTAAAGCACGTCGTTGCATAATACATTGGACGTAGCCGAGGAGGCAGCAAAGCGCCGATACTCTCTCTTTCTCTCTCTCTCTCTCTCTCCCTTTCGCTCGCTCGAGCAGTTAGGAAGCGGAGTCTCGCGCGCGCGCGAGATACGAAGCGGTGTGTTTCAGGCTCGCGAACTTCCTCTCCGCCGCTGTACAGAGACCGGACCCATTAGCAAGGATATATCGGGTCCCGCAGGATTAGCCTAGTTGCCCCGCAGCGGCTCTCCTATCAACTCAAAGGACAAACATAACTACTTTAGTCCCGGCCGCAAACTCAAGGGTTAAGCGAGCCTCCGTTCCGCTTTACGCGAGTCCTCACGCACCCCTCAGGACACGAAATCCTTGAACCTTCTCCGGCAACGTGCCGGGGAGACCCTTCTTGCCCTCCTCTACCTTCGACGTTCGACCCCCTAGCTTGGTAGTTAGCGGGAGAGAGAGGGGGGGGGGGGAGAGAGAGAGCTTACCTCCGTCCCGGGCCAGAGAGTCAGGATTGATTCCGGCTGAATATTTCATGGCCAGGCCAGGACCCGAACTTGTTGCCCTAACCCCCTCGCGCAGTTCATTAAGGTCATTATTGTGTGATGAATTTATCGTCCATCGGTGCCCACCCGCCGATCGCCGACATATGGACGCGACTGTCTTAACGAGCAATTACCACCGACGATGGTAATCAGCGATTTTCTAGCGGAACACCGTCTGGAGATTCGAGCGCGCGTGGCCGGCTTGCGTGAAGCGTTTAATTTTAGTGGATGAAGAGCTTGCTGCCATGAAGAGGCAGCTCCACCTTCTCCACAAATTTAAAATAACAATTTTCTGTATCGTTGGGACAATGTAGCATAAGTATACCCGAGTATAAAATAAAACGTAACTCTGAATTCAGCTAGTAATAATCATTTGTTCAAATATTGTCAATTTTCGGTGGGTAAAGTGGAAGAGGTGATTTTTGAAACTCTAAAAATTCCAATAAAGAATAGACAAAGAATATAAAAAGCTTTTGAAAAATAATTTCCATGTATGGAAAACAGGTGAATGGCTAACTTACTGGTGGACTAAATAAATTCTTTCATGTTTCATGCACTGAAACAACGATGGAAAAATAATAAAATTATATGAATTCTTATAAAATGATATGAAGTATTTTTATAAATGCCTGATACGGTATCTCGAGAACCAATCATCCGATTAACTCGAAACTTTACAAGTATGTCGACCAGATATTCCTTTATCGTTCGGATTAAGATTGAGTCAATATTTGCTAAATTTTGGATTTGTGACTCAGGACACATCGCTGTTTGCACGAACCGTTCTCGTACAGAAGAACATTCTTCAAAGTATGCACTCTTTCGAGAGAAGATACTTCAAGTCATAAGGAGGAACAACATGGACATCTATTATGACAGCAGGTACCTTCTCCCAAAAACAGACCATACTGTACATTTTATTCTTCTTTAGCATTTTCAATCAGAATTTTCAAACAGAAAATTACTTGATGGCAAACTACTACTATCTTTGCCATTGTTATTCATATTTCCCTTTCAAAAAATTCGGCAACCCCACAGTTGGGGTTTTTAAACTTCCTTTTCTTCCTAAACTTTCAAAAACTCTTTTGCGTGTTTCCTTATTTTCCCCTACATATTTAAACACGAGTTTTACAAAATGTTGCTTTCTTCAAAAATTATTCAGCTCTGAGAGTAATTTTTTTGAAAATTTCCTTAGGACCAAACCCTGAAATATTGTCAAAAATATAATTTAAAACATTTCAGGACCTAAAATTCAGGACAAAATTTCAGAATTAACTTATAATATTATCATATTATTATAATTTTAATATTTTTTAAATACATCGTTTACAGTCCCTAAGAAAAGAAACATTGTATATTGAGAAATTTACAAAAATTCCAAGGACACCCGAGACTCATCGTCCGCAGCAGTAATTACCCCGAGAAGCGTCGGAATCTCCCTTCATCTTCATCCTCGGCGAGCTTAACACCCGGCGCGAAGATACTCCCGTTGAAAAGCTCTCGCTATGGACGCGTCTAATTTCAATATTACGATAACGATCGGCTGAATCGGTTCAAGGGGGCCCCCTGAAAGCGGCGTGCACAATATTTATTGAACGTTGTTGCTGGAGGCGTCGTGATAATCTCTGAATGGGGAACGCGAAGCTAACGGGGAAAGATAAAGGTGCCGAAGAACAAGAGAGCGAGAGAACCGGAGTCATTCCGTCGGGGAAGGGCGAAAGGAGAGCGATAGAGAAAGAAGGGCCACCTAGAAGGGGCAGTGAGGGAGGGGCGAGTGAAAGCTTGGCTCGGGTAGAACGCGGATAGGCGAATCAATCATCCTGCGACTCATTAGCCCCGGCCGGTGTGCTCTCCTCCCTCTCTGACACCCCCTGTATTATCTTCTCTTTTCACACTATCCCATTCGCCGGTTTTTTCCGTGTTCCGATCTTTTTCCCCGACTTCTTCGACGTCTCCTTCGTCAGAAACTGATCCTGCAGCGTCCTTCTTCCCAGGACGCCTTTAACATCTGGAAAATGGGACATTTGTCCTGGAGGCCTCCATTTAACCCCTTCCGCTATGATCTAATTCACCGTTGCGGTAATTATGACTTCTTTGTTGTGCAGAAACTTTTATGAAAAAGAGAAAATTCATGTCTATTGTTAGTCTATATTTTCTCTAATTTATCACTCTGACCCGATGTTGTAACTTATACTATAAATATGCCTGTAACTAACTGGTAAGTAATTCGTACACTTACTATGTCTAGTGAATTGTGGATATACAGTGATTTCTCTGTAGGTGTCGCCAAGACCTCCACGATAAAGGGCCTAGCCGAATAAGATGGTCAAAACTGCCCTTAGACGTTTTTCAATAATTAATGAATCATTCGAAAGCTGACCAAGAAAAACCCCTCTGAGCCAAATTTCAACCCCCTATCTTGCTCGTGAGGGTAGTTACAGGGTAAATTAGATTTTGAGCTTTTCCGTGCATTTTCCGCACTCTGATGATTCCCAAAATTCTGAAAAAAATGTGACATATTTTGGACCCTAAAGCGGATTTTTGAGAATTTTTTCAGATTTTTTGGATGCAAACTGTGGTCGTAAAAAATGAAAAACCTCAAAAAAATCGGAAAAATGCAGGTTTCTCAAAAATATGAAAACATGCTATTGAGCTGTTTAGTGCCCCAATAAAGTACCATAACAGGCAGTGTCCTCAATTTTTTTTAGATTTTTTCTTGTGGGCACTTTTTGTCCAGACAAGAAAAACCGAATTTTTTCGACGTTTCTGCTATTAGGAGGAAAGTTACACTTGTTGATTTTATCGCAAGTATATATTAAGGCATTTTTAACGTTATTACATTGAAACAAGTAAGTGTTTGACCTCAGAAATATATTTTAAGAGAAAAATAAATTCTATTTCGTGCGATATATACCAGAATGTTCGCAACGTTTACAACATCGCCGGTTGGCCGAGCAGTCAAGGTGTCGGCTTACGGAGCGTAAACGCTGGGTTCGAATCCCGTCGAGGGTAAAGTTTTTTTTTCCATACATCATCTTTATATTTTCAATTTTTTATTACATGGTTTATTCATGTGATTTTTAAAATATTTTTTTAATGTTTTAAAAATATTTAAGAAACATTTTTTAATAAAATATATGTAAATATAGTTTTAGAGTATCTATCACTTCCTCGATTCTCTAATTGTATATGATCTTCATTACGGTCCTCTCTAACATTCTTAATATTAAAATTCATTAATCTGGTTTCTAAGCCTTGCGTCTTCATAAATTAGGGAGGAAATGAGAAGAATTCTAAATAAATAACACGCAGCAAAGTATTGGTTTTTGTCCAATTGAAAGAAAAGGGCTACATACTACCACTATTTTTAAAGTGAGGTATCAGGTACAAATAAGCCTTAGCCATTCCTCTTTATTGTAACGTACATGAGGATGTATTTCCGTTTATAGTTACTTGATTGAAAACCATCATGAAGAGGGGAGACTTTTGTATTGTCGACAGAGGTTTTCGAGATGTTACATCTCATTTAACAGGTCTTGGATTCAGAGTTCTCATGCCTGCTTTAAAAGGTAATCGTTCTCAACTTTCGACGAAAGTGTCGAATTATTCCCGAAAAGTCACGAAAATTCATTGGGTTGTAGAGGCAATGTATAGTATACAAGGTCAAAAGTACCAGCTTCTACACAAACAAGTAGACAACGAAACCTTTCCAAAAATTGGACATAATTGGAACTGCAAAACGACTCCTTTTCAAACAGTATCCTCGGTAGATACTCTGGATTTTCCGGAAATGACAGAAGTAGATTTAAAAATTCTTTTCACGGAATCTTACCAATTTTCGCAAGCAATTTCTATATCTGGCGGAAATCGTGGACGAACACAATAATATAAATATTAATTTATTGCCTAATCCAAGAAAATAATATCATTAAATTCGAAGTCAAATCGGAGTAATATAAATAAAAGTTAGTTAAAAATGTTACCTCAATATTTTTTAAAAACATTTAAAAAATATTGTTAAAATCACATGAATAAACTATATAAGAAATTGAAAAAATAAAGATGATGTATGGAAAAAAAAACTTTACCCTCGACGGGATTCGAACCCAGCGTTTCCGCTCCGTAGTCCGACACCTTGACTGCTCGGCCAACCGGCGACGTTGTAAACGTTGCGAACATTCTGGTATATATCGCACGAAATAGAATTTATTTTTCTCTTAAAACATATTTCTGAGGTCGAACACTTACTTGTTTCAATGTAATAACGTTAAAAATGACTTAATATATACTTGCGATAAAATCAACAAGTGTAACTTTCCTCCTAATAGCAGAAACGTCGAAAAAATTCGGTTTTTCTTGTCTGGACAAAAAGTGCCCACAAGAAAAAATCTAAAAAAAATTGAGGACACTGCCTGTTATGGTACTTTATTGGGGCACTAAACAGCTCAATAGCATGTTTTCATATTTTTGAGAAACCTGCATTTTTCCGATTTTTTTGAGGTTTTTCATTTTTTACGACCACAGTTTGCATCCAAAAAATCTGAAAAAATTCTCAAAAATCCGCCTTAGGGTCCAAAATATGTCACATTTTTTTCAGAATTTTGGGAATCATCAGAGTGCGGAAAATGCACGGAAAAGCTCAAAATCTAATTTACCCTGTAACTACCCTCACGAGCAAGATAGGGGGTTGAAATTTGGCTCAGAGGGGTTTTTCTTGGTCAGCTTTCGAATGGTTCATTAATTATTGAAAAACGTCTAAGGGCAGTTTTGACCATCTTATTCGGCTAGGCCCTTTCGCGGAATTGTGCCCACTACCGCTGGGCGACGAAGCTCCAGACTCATGTGAATGTATCCGCATAGAAACGCTTAGAAAATTGAAGTGAAATCAAGAATAATGAACAATTATTCGTACGTTTATTCGAATAAAATATTTGAATAAATAACGATGAGTTCTTCGCTTAAATAGAGAGAATAAATTATCGCGAACAATGGATAATTATTCTCCGAAGAAAATATTCGAATAATTATGTTAGGTAAATATATGCACGCATATTCAATACAAAATGAATAGACGTTGGGACTTGGAAGAATGGACGTTCCGGCAAATCTGTGAGGAAATTCTTTTATCGAAACCACTATCGACTGTTCGAATCAGCGAACCCTGACGGAAAATGCGGGGGCTTGTCACCGATGACGGCCTTCCCGTGATGTAAAGACGGGGTCCCGAGGGTGGAACGTGCAGACGAACGTCCACAAACGTCCACGGACGGACAGATGGACGGATGGATGTTGCGGCAATCAACCTCCCGTTAATACGGCTAAGTGGACACGAACCTGTGTGTCCGATGTGGACCCGCGTGTCCCTCCTCCTTTCCCCTCCCCTCCCCCACCCCCCTTTTTATTTTTGCCCTTTTTATTTCGGGAGCCTTTTCCACCGCCCCTCCCAAGGATACCACTTGCTTTTGATACACATACCTTTGATGTCCGCTCTCGCACAAATATCCTAACGTTGCCATCGCGTTCCGACTGATTTTGCCGAGGCAGCCTCTCCCGTTCAATACTATGTTTTCACCGGTGGTGTAGCACGGTCATGATTATAGCTAAACGCCAGATCCGTTTCGCGGTTAATAGATTTCAGTGGAAATCCTTCGTGGCAGCCTCGATACACGCACACATACACACACACGTGCATACATACAGAGTGGTTTATCGATGGGATTTAATGGGTTCGAACGGACGCCCCGCGACTTCCGGTTCGTAAAATTGGGCGCGTAAGCTGGAACCGAGCCGGTGACAGGGTGTTCTATCATATCGAGCACAAAAAGACTTTTATTGGCCGACACTAGACCCATTATAGTGTAAGCGACGCGTGATCCATCTCTCGAGGACGGCCGGACAATGGAACGATCACGGTTTAACGTTTGATCGTGCGATGAGCGGAGTCCGGGGAGAAGCCATTTTATTTGCAAGTCTCGGGACTTTGATCATTTTCCCGGGAAGGTGACACGGAGAATGCGCGGAGCGGTGATTGAACTGTTCGAGGCGAATAAAAAGATTCTTTCTCGATTCTGCGGATTTTATGGGTTTATGGGAAAAATGCGGACGTGGACTACGGCACAGTGCAATAATCGGAAGAATTTAATATTGGTCCTCGTGGCCATTTCATAAACTGCTCGATCGATGCTGAACAAACGGTACGTTTTAATGTACGTTTTACGGCGTGTTTTATTAGTTGTCAACGACGTGATATTGATTGAAACTTCTCTCATTTCATCTTTCCATCTATTATATTTGCTTTCTACCATTTTATTCAATTGTCGCACACGTGGACGCTACCTTTTCAGAACGTGTTCAGAATTATTTTCATTTTTGTCTTCAGCGAATGCCTCATAAAATGCCTCTGATAAAATTCTCGAAATACAGTGAACCCTAATAGTTTCTACACGATATAAGTCATCAGAAAAATGGTGATGACTAAACAGCGGATGGTCTCCTGCATCTTCGACTGTATTAATTGAATTATAAAAGGGGCTGATGCATAGGATGTTTTTCCTCGATATATGTCGCAAATACCTGGCTGATAAAAGTCGCAGACCACTACCGCGGAGTATACCCCGTGGGGGGCCTCGGACGCCGAGAAGTGTAAACACAATACGGGTCGGCTAGGACATTCAGCGTGAATCAAAGAATGCTATCTCGTGGACGATACATGTCGCTGGCAAGACCCGCGTTGACATACATCGAGAATGTATAGCATATCCTTTTTTTGATTTAGATAAAAGAGGTTGAAAGTAGAAAGAGCGTAAGGCGGACTTGCACTATGATCCCAACTGGTTCGTTGTATTGGTTCGGTCTTTCTGCTTTCAGCAAAGATGAAGTCTAGATCAATTATCGCTGCTCGCAAATAAATAATGCTCCTAAGTTTCGAAGAACAATATTAAGAGCCAAAGGTAGTCACGTGACTTTCGCAGAGTCAGCAGGTCGGTAACAGATACATAATTGCCGCTCACAGCCTTCAGCCGCTGACTTAAGATCCGTCTTGGTCTTGATCCGACGGGTGTTAAGGCTATGACTAGACTTGTCACATTTTTTGCTCTGTATTATCGATACTATTATTAATTCTGACGCCAGAATGGTGCTTCAAGTTTTCGGCTTTATTTCGCAGTGAATCAAGACAAAATATAGCTCAATTTGTAGCTGGAGATATTTTCTAGCGCGCGCTGCTCTCCATTTCATCCAGAAAACTCATCTAATGGCATAAAAATGCTTGGATTCCACGGCAAGCATATCGCCAATTTTTGGCCTACTTCTAACGCTTATATTACCAAATAATCTCGTCAACTGATGACCAGCGCGCGCTAGATTGAACCTTCCTCTTTCGAACGAGCCCTTCCCCAGCGAAAAATATTCCCATACAAGGACGGAAAGTTGAGGCACGTAAAACCATTTTTCGCCTATTTTTGTCGGTAACGTGGTCACTCTACCTTATCGCGAATCTACGGAGTCTCGGGTGTTAAGTCACGTCTTCAGAATTTGGACTTGCACCGCTATGTTTCTCCGCCATCGGAGAGGGTGAGGGTACAATAGCCGAACACCGGAAGAGGATCGGCCGGCAAAAAGAAGGAGGTTATGATTATCGGTTTCGCGATAAACGGTCCGCTCGACCAAATCGCCGGGAAATAACGGACCGTGGCTAACGAAAGCGTTATGTAACGCGGCTGTAATCACCGGATCCTTCCCGCGCAAGGTGGTACGTGGCCGAACTGCCACCGGTGGGTAGGTAACGTGTACCGTAGCGCTAATTGCAAGACCTTCGGGTCGCTCTCCTCGATCTCCTCTTCCCTTAATTAACGTTTCAATAATCCCCGTTGCAGACAGAGCGCACGATTTCCGCTCTCTGGCTACGGGCAGGGGGTGGGAGGGGAGGGGGCTCTCAGGGGCAAAAAGGAGGAGCAAAACGGAGAACCGAGAGCAGCGGAGGGCCCATCCTCCCTCCCCCCACACGCAACAACCTCGCGCATTCGTTCGTTCGTTTCTTTTCCACGGCCATTTTTCCGGCAGACAACTCGACCGCGTTATCTTTTTTGTCTCGCCGAGGGTACCGCCGCGGGCTATTGTGAACGCTGCATGGAAACCGGTCATAATGCGTCGCGAAACGCGTTCGTTCTTCCCTGGGGGTGGCAGGGTTGAAAGGTGCGCAACCGCCCCTAAAGCTCCCTGGGCCTCGGGCAAGAATCGCGAAAAGACGATCTGCACACATTCGCGATTCAAAATGCACAGGGTGGGGCGGAAAGCGTGGTACATCATGGCGGGGGGTGATTCTGCGTAATAAAGGAATAAGTAAAAAATTTGCTATAACATTTCTTCACAAGTTTTTGTTTCGTGTGCTACTAGATAGGAATCGTTCGACGCGTCTGGTCGTGACCAACCAATTCTACTTCCTGCGTATAAGGGGCTACACGAAATGTCCGATTTTTAATAACGTTAACCTCTTAACACGAAAGCCCGAGCATACTCGAGTATTATAATATAATATAATACACACTACAAAATAAAAAACACACTTACAAAATAATTGTTAAGTCAAGAGGTTAAACAAACGTGACTTTTTCCAAATAAAACTCGAAAACAAAGCAAACATTACTGTGCTCAAAATGAAATTTTTTGATTACTCACATTCTGCATTTACGAGATTGTCACCGTCGTTCTGGAGTGTTTTCTATCGTCGACAAACAGTGCGTCCATTTTCAAACGTCACATAATACAACATAATACAAACACAACTTGGTACCTCAAAATGGCACGAACGATAAATCCGCAGATTATTATAGCATTTCTTGATTGAAACGCTTCGTGACAAGTAAATTCTCAAATCGGACACTTCGTATGCAACAACCTATAGTCCACCAAATTACTACCGAACACCTTACCCACCAACTTGTCGCTAGAAGACATTTCCCACTCCTACGTCTTTTCCCGGAAACGAGTCATCACCGGCGGGTCGTAACGCGACAGAAAGTACCATATCCCGGGGTTAGGTGAGAGCATTACACGGGGAATTCGTCGTTTCGTTCTGGCCGGTACGGAACCGTGACGGTGTTCCGTCGTTTATTATCGGCCGGGTCACATAACTCGTGATCGCGCTGGCTGTCGCGGTCCCGCGGGACGCAGCCGGATACGCGGGAGACGCGGGAACAATGTGGGCCGCCTCTTGAATTATTCCCTTTGATTGCTTGCTTTCGTCTCGGTTCGCTCGGCATCGGCGTGGCCGGCCCCGCCCCCGCAGCCCCCCCGCCCCTCGACCGAGACCCCGAGCCGAGCAGTAAAAGAGTTTCCGACCCCCCGTAGCGTCGTAACGCACAGTGGCCCGGTTCGCTGAGTTTAGCGACGTTTTGCGTGGACCTTGCCACAAACGACGTCGACACCAAGTATTTGCGGAAAAGAAAAAAAGAAAAATTAGAAAATAACAGCGTCCTGACCAAAAAGCGTCCTGTCAACTGTTTAGTTTTTTGGTCGAATAACGAGCACACCCCTTATGTAGAAAAAAGATTTGCATTTTCTATTGAGTAAAATTTAGGAAATTTATAGTATGAAAAAAAGGAGAGAAATAATACTAACTTAAAAATAATTGAGCAGACAAGTGTACGTTCTGAAAATGAAGCAAAACAGTTAACAGGTTAGTGGAGATTTTCTGCGTTTTCAAAATTCACCCTGAAATATTTCCAAGAAAAAGAATATACAGCCCCTGAGAGAAAGTATTCGATCACAGTTAAGAATCGCATAATTTTCTTAGAATCGAACCGATGAGATGAGACTTTTTAACACGTCGCAAAAAATTAGTTTCCCGAAGAATTCGTTTGTTGGTTTACCAAATAATGGGTGCAGAAAATTTTTAGACAATAGAATTGCGAAGAAAAAGGTAAAACTCAGCTGTCTGAATTGTGTTTCTGTAATGAAAGTTTAATCAATACATTTTGTGGATCTACGTCAATTGTACACGAAGAATCAAAACAACGCGACATTCATCGTGTTGGAATTCTTTAGAAGACTGATTCGCGAGACGCAACAACGCGGAGCACAATCACCTTGATTCGGCATCGCGAACTCCATCCCTTAACAACCTTATTTTCCATTTACAGCCGCCTTATTCGTATTCGATTCTCGCCACCCCCGTCGTGTAGAACGAAGGTGGCGAAGTACAAAAGGAAATGTTAGCAAATCCGATACGATCGACAGATTGCCATCCCCCCTGCTCGTCGCGTCCTGGTCCAGAGCTCGCGTAGCTCTCGCGTTCACCCTTGCAGGCGCAATATTATATTATAATCCCGACAGTGACTTTAGTAGAGGCTATGAAAGCAACGGTTGAGGGGTTTGGGGGTGCGAGTCGAGTCGAGTCGAGCCGAGGCGAGGCCAGTCGAGGCAGGAAGAGACGCGGATCGAGAGAAAGCGAGAAAGGGTGCGACAGAGAGGGTTTCCTCTCCGAGCAAGGGGTAGGGGGATGTTGGGGGCTTGTCTGGAAGATTAGCACCTCGTATAAAAGTGCTGTAGTGGGAATGAAACTCGGGGGAAAGGTGGCGAGCGGGGTGGGGATAGCCGGTAGGTGGCGACGTTGCTGAAGAAGGGTGGCGAAGTTGTAGGTGGTGTGGCCAAAGGGTGATAGAAAGAGGGAGAAGAAAAGAAAGATCGAGAGATGGGAGGTGGGGAAAGAAAAGCCGTGGTAGGGGGTCGAAGAAGAAACGAGCGAAGGAGGAGGAGGTGGAGGAGGGGGAGGAGGAGGAGAAGCAGTAGCTGCGGCAGAGAAAAAGAGAGAAAGAGGGGTGAACGAAGGCCGTCCGTTCCTTATATACACGGGCGCCCCGCCGCGTCGTCCGTATAAGAGGAAAATTAGTTTTCAGAAATTTTTATGAAAGCCCGGTGAAAAGAAACTGTAAGGTTCCTTTTCTCATTGGAGGCTATTTTTGTGCGGAGAGGCATGGGGAATTCAATAGCCTTTATTTTACTCTCGTGTTAATCTCGCGCTCACCTTTCTCTCTCTCTCTCTCTCTCTCTCTCTCTCTCTCTCTCTCTCCTTTGGCTTACTGGCCTTACACACTGTCGCCCGTTCACAAGAGCAAAAGAAGAGGAGCGCAGCGAGCCCTCGCGGGTGCGCGCGAGTCCAGAAAAGAGCCGAAGACGGGGACGGATGCGCTCGGGGGGGCGTGCGGGGGGCGGGGCGAGAGCGTCGCTCGGGGTGGAAGACGAGGGGGCGGGGTTGGGGTGGGGAGGAGCGGGGGAGGAGGAGGAGGGGGGCGATGCAGCCCGTCGGACCTTTATGTGGCGCGGCTATCAAACGGAAAGCGTATTATACGCTCCCGCGTAATAAAATCTCGGCCCTAATTAGTTTTGAACAATCGGGGCCGCGGGCCGGGCCGGCAGCCGCGCGGTGGCGCACGTTAATTTTTGCAATTAAGCGGCCGGCTCTCTCTCCCTGTCTCGCGCTAAATAAGGGTCGCGAGAACACGAGCAAGCGCGGGCGAGCTGAAGCCGGAGCTGCAGCCGGAGCGGACACGGACGTCCCGAAGAAAAAGCTTGCCTCTTGTTCGGTGAATCGCGAGCGAGATAATGCGACGTCCGCGCGAGGACGCGTTAATGCGGATAAACGTCCGCCCGCGGACGCATTAACGAAAGACTATTTGAATAACTAGATCCGCTCGCGCGTCTCCTTGCCGCGGGAAATACGCGTGAAACGTTTATCGCTGGGAAACTGTGCTGCCGGACAAAAGCCGCGGGCCGCGCGCATGAAAGCCGCCGTTGAATGGAACTTATGGTTTTTCATACGTGGACCGTTTAAATGCGTGTCGTCCCACCTTCCCCACCTTCCCCCCACCCCCCATCCCCTTTGCTCCGCTTTCTTTTGCTTTTACCTCGCCCTGGTTTTCTCCGGTGATTCTTCTTTTTACGGTTGATTGTCGACGGCGCCCGGCATTCCTCCGCCGTTTCAATTCGACGGTTTCTTAGCGAGTCGCGGATCAACCGAGTCCGCTATTCAAACGATAGAAACGGATTCGCTGCTGCTAGAGGCTGCCACGTTTCATCCGAGGGTTCCGCTTTCTTTCCGCTGGCTCGCTCGCTTCCTCCCTTGGTGCGTGTCTTGGTTCAAGATAATACGGGCTGAAACGCAGCGCCGCGCCGCGCGCATAAGTCTTCCCGCGTATTCCCGCGCTCATTGTTGCTCGAGTACCTCGGAGAGAGCACTATCCAATTATCTTCCGCGGCGCGCCGGCCGCATAACGAACCGATGGACCACTCGTTACGGCGCGGCCGTAAGTCTTGTGTACAATACGCTTGTCGAAATGAATTGCGCCGCGGTTGTTTGCGCGCGGGACGCGTGAACAGGCTATTACGCAGCACTTAAGATTAGAATGCCGATGGTCGACGGTGCGCGATTGGTTGGCCTCGGATTTTCTGCTCAGGCATTTCCTTTGAGAGGGCCAAAACCACGGTACGACCTCGATACTTGCACCCTCGGTGGTTGCTAGTTACCTTCGTTTGTTCCATTTTGTCGATATTCAATGGATAGTATTGTTCAGGCTGAAGGGTTTTTCTAATTTGCTCGGGAAAGTTCAGAACTGCAGTAGGACCTCGATACTTGTACCCTCGGTGGTTGCTAGTTACCTTCATTTATTGCATTTTGCCGATATTCAATGGATAGTATTGTTCAGGTTGAAGGGTTTTTATAATTTGCTCGGGAAAGTTCAGAACTGCAGTATGACCTCGATATTTGCACCCTCGGTGGTTGCTAGTCACCTTCGTTCATTGCACCGTGTCGATATGTAATGGGAGTCATTGTTCAGAATGATTAAAGCGTTTTTATGATTCGATTAGGGATGCTCAGAATTACAGTAAACCCTCGATATTTGCACTATCGATCATTGAGAACGATCTTCATTTGCAGAATTGTGTTGGAACATGATAAGAATACAGAAATACATAGAACATGATAAGAAACAAAAATACATAGAAAAATTACAAGTATTGTGTATAAAATTATGCCTCCAATTTTATATATTTCGTTATCAGATTATTATCGATTTTTTATATTTTCAGAATATAAATACACACAAAATAAAATAAACGGATTACAGATAAAATAAATGATTCCTCACCAAATTTTTATCTTGCAGTTGTGTAAACATTAAAAAATAGCATAAGATTTAATTGAATCGTTTGGTTTTAGATAGAAGGTGCAACGCAGAAGAAATTGTGATTTTTTCTAGATTCAAAAGTAACACAAATCGTGGACATATAAGAATTGTTATTAGCTATATTGAAACAGTCATAAAAAATTAATTGTGTTATATGACTGATTTTATCCATTTCATTGCAGGAATGTAAATTGACTGTAATTTTACTGTAAATTTTACTGACTGTAAATTTGATTCATTTACGAGATATAGCGGGCACGTGTGTTTCAGATACAACAAAATGCAATCCTTAATGAAATTTTAATAGGTTCCTAACTGATCCAGTCTAGGTCTACTGGGTTTTACTACCTTAACCATAAAGAAATTAGGGGACGTCTGAAATCTATCATTTATGAAAAGCTTAGTCAAACAAAATGATCTATTAACTTTTATGCCTTCAAGATTGCTTTCGCATAATTGTTTCTTACATACCATGTCTCAAAAAAGTTGAGAAATTTTTATATAAAAATGGCCTTACAAATCTAGATGCCTCCTAGTTTGGTTTTCCTGACTTCTAGCATTCCTTATTAGCCTATTTGTGATTAATAGCGTCTTTATAAAATAATAACTATAAGACACTAAGTTGTACAAAATTTATTAAAACAAAAACTCAAAAAATGTTAAATCTGAATCAAGGTCCACGATCTCCCAATAAAACAATTTAACAAAATCCTAAACTAGTGTACCAAAAATGTTTTCAACAACAACTACAAACACAAATTCTCATTTACCAAGAAGGAGACACAAAAAAAAAATGCTAAATTTGCTCCAAGACTGCAGGACAATTCAATAAAATTCGGTATCAAAAGAATCTCCAATATCATCTACAAGTCCCAGATCTCATTTACTAAAGAGGCTACAAGAAAACTGTCCAACTTTCCCCAAAATCCACAATCTCCCAACAAACCGACTCAACAAAATCCAAAAACAAGGTCACCAAAACCACAGCTCCAAAAAAACCCACTCCCCAAAAAATCGTCCCCTACTCATCAAGAATTGCACTCATCAACGACTTCCAACCGCAACGGCATTACTCCTAGGACCCGAGGGAGGTTCGACAACGTTGGTCAAGGGTCGTGATAAAAGTCGTGATAAAAGATCGAAGGTGGGTTTAGTAGAATTCGGGGGGGGGGGGTAGGTGCGAGGTACGTAGACTCGCGTTCCATGTCCATAGCCCGGAATGTGGCTGCAAAGCCGCGTCAATACGCCTGCCTGTACGAGAGGGTGAAAGGGGGAGGAAGGGGGGGGGGGTGAAGGGAGGCGAAAGGGTCGGGGGCGGTGATGCGAGAGGGTGGCAGAGAGAGGCGCGAGCGTAGGAGAAACGGGTCTTGAGCGACGTTGGGGGTGAGAGGGTAGCGGTCTCGGGTTCGTGAGCAGACGGGGGTGGCATGGGCGAGCTGCGACGACAGAGAGAAAGAGAGAGAGAGAGAAAGAGAGAGGCCAGGGGGTGGAGGAGGTCTTCGGGGCGAGAGATCACTGCGCCGCCAATATTACAGCCAGCCCGAAGATTACCAATATCCTTGAGAGGCGCTCTAGTCCTGTCATAAAAGACGGAGCTTACGAAGATATTACGTAGCTGGTCCGTAGCTGGCAGCCAGCGACATCGGCGACGTTAGAACCCACCTACCTTTTCGCAACTTCATTTCGGAGAACACTAAAAATACAGAGGAAACGGCCGTCGCGGACACGCCGCCACAGTATTAGTGGCTACGTCCTACACGGTGAAAAGACGTCACTGTGATACGAGGGGGTGGAATGGGGTGGGGTGGGTTTACGCTGTAAAAGATGCTGCACCGTAGAGGAGCAGGGTTAGGGTAGGAGCTACCCGGTTGAAACGTTATGGCTGCCTGCGAGCCCGGATAATGTCGATGACCGGGTTCACTCGTACGTCTTCGAGCCCCGTTATCGCTGATGACACGGACACGCAATTATTGAGGGGTGAGTCGTGGGATTAGGGCGGTTCGCATGGCGCTTGCTAAGTTGTCGTGGTACCTGAGGAGATTTTCATCGACTGGATATATAGGATCGGGAAGTGTGCCATGCGTTTGTTAGGATAACCTTGCGTTTAGGGGATGTTTAGAATGGCAATTCAAGGTACGGCTATTTTAAAGTACGATCTTTAAAGATTTTTGTTACATGCTGGGGGTTAGATTGATTTCGCAACGTGAAATGGCACTGTCGGATATTTTATGTGTCTGTGATCGAAATTACAAATTTAGGGGATGATCCAAGCCGTTCAGTTCGAGTAACGTGCTCGAGCAATTTTTTATTTTCCACAAAGATCCACAGCATCATGATTTTTCTGCAAAATAAAAATGTTCTACCGTAGTTTTCAAAATTTACCCGGAAATATTTTTATAAAGGGATATACAGCCCCTGGCAAAAGGTATTCGAACACAGTTAAAAATCGCATAATTTTCTTAAAGTCGAACCGAGTGAGACGAGATTTTTGACACGTCAGAAGAAATTCTAGATTTAAGGGATGATTCAAGTCGTTCAGTCCGAGCAATTTCTTATTTTCCACAAAGATCCACAGTATCACGACAGCGGATTATTCTGCAAAATAAAAATGTTTAATTGCAGCAAACTGGAGTGAAATAAAAATTTATTTTCTTCCTTAACCCTTAGCACTCGAATGGCGACTATAAGGCGCCACTAAAAATTGCTATATCATTATTCAAAATACCTTTTACGTTATTAAACTTGTTTGTATTTAATAAATTACTAAATATTTCAGTATTGTACGAGCAAAATCCACCATTTTTGTATGTGCAACATGAAAAAAAAAAATATATAAAAGGGAAATATTTTAGGTCGGAAGAAATTTTTCGTTTTCGAGTTGAAATAACTTCGAGTGCAAAGGGTTAATATAATAGATTGAAAATAGTATAACAGTATCTTTAAATTCGTCTAATGTTTCTCCAGTTTTAAATTTCCGAAGATTCATGATCCTCGATCAATCTCGGCGTCTCCAAAGGTTCGTCCGAGCGAGCGTCAAACAATTCTCGACGAATTCTCCAGCCAATCTTATTCGAAATTACGATGGTCCTGTAGGGGTGGTTCTATCAGGGTCCAGGAGAATCTGCATAGGATGAGCCCGGCAAGGACTGACGAAGGAAGAGACACAGACAAGCGGGCACGGTTTCGTGGCTGATAGAGCCGGGATTGGCCGATAGTTATCTGCGCCTCGAGTGCGCCTGAATCCTTAATAGGAAATCGACAGCGTTATTACGCGCGGCCGTTGGGCGGGGTGTTGCGACGTTAAGGGCGCATAAGGTCGCGCATACACGCGTCGTCACCGGGCCCTGGCCATTGTGACCGCGCTTTGTGCGACACAAAGCTTTAATCCGCGAGCAGATCTGCTAATGTCAACATCCTCTCTCCTGCCTTTCTATATCGACAGAGAGACTCGCTCTCGGACACAGCCGCAAACGGATCCGGGATGGGGACAGGAGCCGCTGCTGCCCCGGCCTCAATAAGCGTACCATAATCCACCCCAGCCTCTGAATAATCGCCATTCTAGAACCATTGTATCGTTTCCTCGTAAAACCCCCGAGCGATTTGGGGTGAAGATCGGCGTACACACGGCGACGTATTATACGCGCATGTCCTCTTATTATGAGTATTCATTGCGGTTCGCCGGACGGCGACTTCTGCGCTGATATACGACGGTCGTTACGGGAATGGGGTTGTTAGGGGATGATGCGTGAGGTGATATTGTCTAATATACTCCTTTTGTTTTAATGCTGTTCTTATTTCTGTGGTGATTTTTATACGGTTTTGAATTGTTGTGATTATTTTGGAGCAATTTCCGAGAGTGGGGGTAATGTTTGCAGGAGGTATTTTTCTGTGCGAATAATGAACGATTTTTGATAGGTTTTTATGCTTATTTTTTATATGAATATCGTTTATCTTCCTTTCCGTTGTGAACATTTCGAGAATTGGGAGCGACAAAAATGGTTGGATACTTTTTGCAGATATGTTAAGAATATTATTAATACACATCCTATATGTTATTTTGTTAGGGAGAGTTTATAGAATTGCTTACTGGAAGACACATTTGTGTAGCTTGTGTAATTGAATTAATTTTTACAAGCTAAAAATACACTTTGCAGTCGAAAATTTTCTTATTAGGATTGAATTTTTTAATACCGTGGGACGAACAAGAAAACAAATTTTAAATTCGTTCTCAACGTTTAGTAATCTATACAAATTATCCTGCCACCAATGGAACCATAAACAAGAAGTTAAAATTTGTTGAACAATAGCTGAAACGATACCACTTGAAGAGCATAGAAGATGTACATGCGTGTAAAAGATATTTTGGTACGGGGTGCAGAATAATAGTGATGGAGAATATCGGAGCACATGTTCACTGAGACAAATGAGTCTGTGAAGGGTTGGTGGGGTTAGAGGGGTTATTCTTCATTCTTTTGTGTATCCACAGCAATTTTTACTTTGGCTCGTAAGATTTACATTTAAACGACTGGAAGTTTTTTTTTCGTAAATAGATCCAACACTATGTGTTTTATTCATACTTCCATATGTTAAACAAATACGTCAAGTTACAATCGGAAAGACATAATGTAAACATGTTACAGTATTTAGAAATAGAAAATGGGGGAAGTTTCATCCGAGGGCGTACGAGGGTTAACTAATCTGCCTTCAACCCCTTATGGTTGTATTCATGATACACCAATAACATTCAGAAGTTATTACACCACAGTATCATAGAAATAACACGCTGATCAGAATGTTATGTAGTGTTATTTTGGATTCACCAAATGTACAAAATTTTCACTCAAAATGAGATAAAACGGCGAAAAAACTGCACATCCGGTCGTGCTCCGGCCATTTAGACTCTCTCAATTTTTTTGGGCTACTGAGGTTTCACGTCCCTTAACTAGACCCATCCCCCTCTCTCCCTGTCCCATTTTTCAATGGGCAATAATAAAGCAATAACAAAATCCCCTCCACTCTAAGAATTTCCCTTTTAACCCTTTGCACTCGGAAACGATGTCCCTTAAGAGGGGACAGCAGAGTGCAAAGGGTTAAGAAACTATTTCAGGCGACTCTACAGATAAGGACGTCCCTTAACTCTCGGAGGATATCCCGCACGATCTATAACAAAATATTCTCCCTAAGAATTTTGTCCTGTAAAGGAGAAGACATCCGATAGTACACGACCATAATCTAACCCTCTGCAATCGGAGCCATTTATGCTAGACTCACAATGTCCCTTTAAAGGGGACATTCGAGTGCAAAGTGTTGATACACTATTTCAGCCGACTCTACAGATAAGGACGTCCTTTAACTCTCGGAGGACATCCCGCATGACCTACAACAAAATCCCCTCCGCCCTAAAAATATCGTCCTGTAAAGAAGAAGACGTCCGATAGCATACGATTATAATTCGACCCTTGCACTCGGAGCCACCTATGCTAGACTCACAATATCCCTTTAGAGAGGACATCCGAGTGCAAAGTGTTAAGAAACTATTTCAGCCGACTCTACAGATAAGGGCGTGCCTTAACTCTCGGAGGACATCCCGCACGACCCATAAAAAAACAGTCTCCCTAAGAATTTTGTCCTGTAAAGGAGAAGACATCCGATAGTACACAACCATAATTTAACCCTCTGCAATCGGAGCCATTTATGCTAGACTCACAATGTCCCTTTAAAGGGGACATTCGAGTGCAAAGTGTTGATACACTATTTCAGCCGACTCTACAGATAAGGGCGTCCTTTAACTCTCGGAGGACATCCCGCATGACCTACAACAAAATCCCCTCCGCCCTAAAAATATCGTCCTGTAAAGGAGAAGACGTCCGATAGCACACGATTATAATTCGACCCTTTGCACTCGGAGCCACCTATGCTAGACTCACAATATCCCTTTAGAGAGGACATCCGAGTGGAAAGGGTTAAGAAACTATTTCAGGCGACTCTACAGATAAGGGCGTCCCTTAACTCTCGGAGGACATCCCGCATGACCTACAACAAAATCCTCTCCGCCCTAAAAATATCGTCCTGTAAAGAAGAAGGCGTCCGATAGCATACGATTATAATTCGACCCTTTGCACTCGGAGCCACCTATGCTAGACTCACAATATCCCTTTAGAGAGGACATCCGAGTGAAAAGGGTTAAGAAACTATTTCAGGCGACTCTACAGATAAGAGCGTGCCTTAACACTCGGAGGACATCCCGCACGACCTATAACAAAATCTCCCTATTTATATCACCCAGAATATTTATATCTCCCAGAATTTTAGCTTGTAGAAGGGCAAACGCCTAGGGTAAATGCCAATACAGTCTCCGATCACTCAACAAACCGTTTCGCCCATCCTCGATCGACCATTCCCAGTTCTCTGAGAGTCGGCGCGGCTTGTTCTAGCAAGATCGAAAGATCGACATCGCGAGATAGCGGCCCCGGTGAGGACCACTGGCGATCCTCTCTGCGGCGAGTCCGCGCTCCGAACGTCCACTTCTCGCGATTGTCCTCGGTGAGGAGCGGCGACGTCCAGCAGCCCGGAGAGGCTCGGCCGAAGGGGATATTTCGAATTCCGCGAGCGTAGCGTAAGGTCAAAGTCCCGACTTATTTGCACGACAGTAGCGCCATGTACGGGCTCGGGCTTCTCGCGCAGCGTTAAGCGTAATTTACGTGGTGGCACGGCCGCTTTAATCCGCGCCGGTACGTACCCGTCTATGGTTATCCCGTAGGAAAGGCACGGGGGTCGCCCTTTGCCTCGCCGTTCCATCATTTCAGCCACAATCATTTCACATACCCCGCTACTTCGCCTTCGCGTGCACTTCGCGATTTACGATGATACTGGGCGCGGCTCCATGGGATGTTCTTCGTGAAAAATATCGGGAAAATTTATGCAATAATAGTTGTTCATCCGGGAATTTACTTTTGGGTAAATCGAGCTGGAAAATGCACTGCGATATAAGAATTGTAATTATTTTTATGCGATGTAAGAATTTTGTACGTCGATTGCAAGAAATGAAAATTGCGTAGACATTTATTTCTATTTTCAACACTAGGTTAACGGGGCACTAAATATGCCTAATCTACATCACTTTATAAAAATAACGAAATTTTAGCCATTTCTTTTACAATATACAGTGATTTCTCTATATATGTCGCCAAGGCTTGGACGAAAACGTCGCGCAATTATTCCCACTACAGGCCCAAGCTCACAGACCTCGGTCAGGAGGAGTGTTAACATAACAGGGGTATGTCTCCTGGACGATACACTACGCTGGCAAGACCCGTGTCTTTGACATATATCGAGAATTCGCTGTACATCCAAAGAAATAAATTTGTTGAATAATTTCTCATTCGTGCATCTTTACAACTTCGATTTAATTGTGAATTAAGAATTCTAGAATCTGTCATTTTGACGTAGTGTTAAGAATTTCAGTAAGCCATAAATAATATAATCTTAACATCTTCTAATGTCTTCACAGTTTCGCATTTCACCTCTTTATTTTAATGCATACAATCCGCAGTCTAGTTGTTACATATAATGCGAATTTACATTGTTTTCATTGTCTTCAGGCAAAATGTCATATAAGTCACTTTTCCATTTAATAAACGATCAGATTGAACATATTAGATCTTGCACAATCTACATCACACCATGTGCTTCAATGGAAGGAAATATTCTGCAATTATAATTATTCTAATGAATTATTACACGACAGCAATTGTCGGTCAAAGCGTGTCTCCCTATCCCAAAATTGCCAGCCAGAAATATTTCCGAGCATGCACGAACGTCGACAGGGATCAGAGGGTCTCGTTGCAGGGATGCAGTATAACTTCGAGCGCTATACTCGTGGGGTTTCTTTGTGGCGGCAATTAATAGTAGATTACCGGCTCGTAGGTGGCGCAAGAAGGGCAAACGAGACGCGCCTAGCGAAATCGTAGTGACAGAAGAAAAGTGCGAGAGAGAGAGAGAGAGAGAGAGAGAGAGAGAGAAGCCGACAGCTATCGAAGGTAGAAGAGAAAGATAGTGAGCGCGAGAGGGAAGGTAGGTTACGGCGGTTGGCGAAAGGGGGATGGAAAGGGGCGTCGGAGGGGGTGAGATTACACACGCCGCCTCGGGGATTACCGCACTCTGATTCTCCGATAAGAATGTCAAAATAAGCTGCCTCTGCGACACGTGTAATCTCCCCGTTTCTTCTGTTCCCCCGCCCCCGCAGCTTCCGATCAGGCTCCACGAGCCGCGTAATTACATTGTAACGATTCCGACGAGCTCTCTGATCCGTCGAATCGACGTCGGCCCTTCTGACGAGACCGCCTTTCGATCACCGTTCATGCTCTTTTCTTCCGCTTGTCCTTAAGTCGTCATCAGATTTAAAAATAAATAGATTATTGGATTTTAAAATAAATAGCCGAGATAATAATTGACAAGAATCGTCCAGTTAAGATTCGTCATTACATTTACATTATTGTGTTTACGTTTATATTATTATTTACATTTTTTTCGGGGAGATTATTATGCAAAAGAAGATTTCTAAACTTTTATGTACAGGGGAGCAAATTATCTCTTAAACTATTGATTTAAAAAAGGAAATCTGTTATATGAAAATTAATATGTTTGGAGTGGGACATTTCGTGACAGATATCTAACTATAAACATACCTCCCAGATCAAGGTGACCTCCTTCGAGGTGACCTTTGTTTTCTTTAACAGAATCGTATGTTTTTATTTGGATGTACAGCCAGTCCAAGGACGAATTGAATTATGTTGGCACTCGAAGGTCATTCGAGGACAATCCTGCAGGAAGAGTACGACCGATTACGATCGAGACAAATGCTGTGAACAAGAGACAGTACACGACAATCCCCAACGAATGAGACCGCCTAATTCGCAAATCTACGCGGCAAGGTCGCCGGTAAACGTATTGTAAACACGGTTAATTGCGCCGGGGCACAATTACAGCGCATTCAGCCGCATTTAGAGACGCTATCCGTGGCTCTTCACCTCCCGGCCGCTTAAATACCAAACAAGACGCTCGAGCGCACCTTAGTCCGCGTTCTTGCGCAACACGGCAATTAGTAATTGCGGAGGAACGGCGCGAACAAACAGCCGGGGACTAGGGCCTATTTCACCGTGGAAATGGTCGGTGTGTTACTTGACTAAGTCCGCTGTCACGTGGCCGACGTTCAACAACCGTGGAACAAACCGCGGGAACTCGACACGCGATCTTCATTATCAGGGGTGTCAGTCGTCGCGTGTCGTCGTCTTTGGCTCGCAAACGAGGCAGCGGGTTGCGCGAGCATCGGTCGACTTTAAAGCACGTTTCCGCGGACACGGCGGAATTAATAGAATCAAGGTAGCGTCGCGAAAGTCCCGGTGATTTGTTGCCAGGTGTCCGCAGCGTGTCACTAATTCCAACGCGCTGTCTTTCGTATCGGTTGCAACACTGCGCGCAGTGGAATACAGTGATTTATACAGGGTGGTTGGTAACTGGTGGTACAAGCGAAAAGGGGGTGATTCTACGGGAAAAAAGAAGACGAAAATATAGAATAAAATGTTTTCATCCGAAGCTTCGTTTCCGAGAACATTGAGTTTGAAAATGCAGCGAATGCGCGTGTTATTCGATAGGAATTGTCTGCTGCGTCTGAGCATGACCTACCAATTCTACTTCGTGCGCATACTAAAGCACGCGACCCCGACGGACCTTTAAATTCGATTTTCTCGAAAACAAAACCTCAAACGAAACATTTTGATTCTATATTTTCGACTTCTTTTTTCCCGTAGAATCACCCCCTTTCCGCTTGTACCACCAGTTACCAACCACCCTGTATATGTCGCCGAGGCCTGCGTGATAAACGTCGCGGAATTATCCCCACTGTCGCGGGGTACACCCCGCGAGGGGCCGCGAAGCACGAAAGATATAGCACGAATCATGAGAAACATAATAGATATCTGCTATTATTATATATTTTTAATATAAAAATCGATATTTTTCATGTATGTTAACACTAGGTTTACGGGGCCCGTTAAAATGACGGGTTCTAGCTTCATTCACAATTATTGGTACACGAATGAGAAATTACAGTGATTTCTCTGTATACGTCGCCAAGGCTTGGACGATAAACGTCGCGCAGTTATCCCCACTACCGCGGGGTGTACCTCGTGAGGTGCCACGAAGCTCGAGAGGCCACGGACGCCGAGGAGCGTAATCACAACACTGCTCGGGTATGTGTCCTACACGATACAAGACCCGTTTTGTTGACATATATCGAGAATTCACTGTGAATCGCACATTTTCTTGGGGAGTGGCAAGACGTTTTCACGCAACTTCGTTATGCAATTTGGTGAAAAAATATTACAGCAAAAATTCAGTTAGGTAACAATTGTAGAAAATGGCGCTGACTATGCAATTGTTTAGTGTGGTTATTTTAAGTTATTTGTAGATCATATGGGAGAAAATTGTCTACCACCGTCGGATGTACTTTTTACAACAATGTATAATAACTTTGTCCGAGTTGTACCTTAAAATCGAAAGTAATGGAGATAATCGACACATATGTGTCCAGTTATTTTTCCGTGCAACATGCAACTGCAACTGCGTTGGATCATCTCGAGAATTGCCTGGCGTCGTTCAACTTCATTCGAAGATTGTCTGGTGAAGGATGGACAGAGCATCTTCGGTTGTCAGTTCTTTCACCTCGTCTTTTGTACGTCTTGTTTTCTTTGGTAGTCGAGCGGAGACGCGATATCAATGAAGCGGTTCTCGACCTGCATTGTAATGCCGGTTTTTCTATTTTGGTGCATCCTGTTCTGCTACCGGAGTGAGTCAGTTGGTTGAGATTTGCCTCCGGCTGCGGGGCATTTCGTTGCGGAGGTGAGACTGCTGATTGTTGCAGGAAATAAAATTTGTTTGGTTGATTATTCCGAACGGGAGTTCAATGAAAATATAATTCTCCTCTTAACGATTTTATGGAACGATATATGAAATGGAAGGCGCGTTTTCAATATTTAAAAATATATAAAATGAAGGGCGTACCCGGGGCAAATAATTCTTTTTGGGTCTTTTCGGACCCAGCAATTCTGCGTTCAAGCCAAATCAAAAAGACGCACAAAGGACAAATAATTCTTCCGTATGAACAATGTTAAAAAAATCATGAAATAGAAAAATTCACTTCCGGGTCGATCCAGAAGGGATAAATAATTCTGGTACTTCTGGATCAATAAATTTACTTGTGGAGGGCGGATGTAGTAAAATGGTACATAAAATGGTACTTCGACAACAGCAGTTTCCAAAGCCCTTTTGATCGGACATCCCCGCGGTAGATCGGCCATCCGAGGCTAATTTACGTAACAACGGCGATCATTTTTTCTTTCGGCGGGACGTCCATCGGATACGCGAGCGGAGAGGTCGCTGACGGAAATCATTAGCTGGAAGCTGGGCTCGGTAATAGCGGCGCTCTCGGGACGCGAAGACGTTTCCTCATTGCTGCCGGGTATACCGTTGTTCGATAAGCGCAATGTGGAACGCGTGCGTGCGTAATTGGAAAATTGACGCGCGATCAAAACGCTTAACGGTGTTCACGCGCTCCCCGAACGATTAATAACGGTAAAATCGGCCGGACGCAGATTTTGTCTTTGTCGCCGGGGCGACGGTGACTCTGCATTGCTAACCAACATGTCCGAACACTGGACTAAATACAGTCAAAAACTGTTTTTGTACGGTTCTTCTCTATGCAATTTTTTTTTTGTACGATTTTTTTATGCGGCATATGAATGCCAACGGTGTTGGCATTATAACACCCTTGTAATGGGGATCCCCTGCAGGGATCCAGCTTTGCAACAAATTGGAAAAGCGTTTTCTTAAAATAGATAACAATTCCGAAAGGAGTTTGAAATTCCAAAAAGAGCTTCGATCGTGTGTAAAAACTGATCACTGACTTCACGGTAACAAAAAATAAATCAACTCTAATATCTTCAAGTGACGAAAGCGATTTTGAACCAGTTCATCACAAGAAGACGCGCGTTTTGTACTACGACGAGCAGTATCGAATTATGTGCATCTTGAAAATTTCTCCATGTTTAAAATGAGAAATTACATTTTTTAAAAATGTTTCCATGTGTAATTTAATTATTTATTTTGTTTGGAAAGCACTTGCTCACTATTTCGCAATTCTTTGACATATGTTCTAAGTGAGACTTTTTTTAATATGTTGTAAAAAATTGATTGTTATAGCTATTTATGAAGTTTCTGAATATTATTGTTTTATGCGATTTCTTTTATCTGGTCCCTATCTACCGCACAAAAACAGGTTTGACTATACTATGAAATTTTGGTCACTCGTTCTTGACACTAGGTTCACGCAGCACTAAAAGCGACTATTTTACGTTACTTTATAACAATAACAAGAATGTGCTGTCCAAATGTTTAGCCATTTTTTGGCTAAATAAAAAAAAAAAAATTTGTTGATAATGCATGTATCTTTAGAATTTTAATAATTGTAAATTAAAAATATTAGACCTAGTGTCAATGCATCAAATTTTCTAGATTTAAGCAGAACAAATGAACTCGGTTCGTTGGTTAAAAAAAATTGTAATAATCGGACTGCGGGACTTAGTGCAAAATAAATATTGTTTACGCTTTGTTGCGCGAAGCAGGAGTCACTTAGGAATATTTGTCTTCTCTTAACCTCTTGCCTTCTCTTGTGTAGGTCGAAAATAATTTATTGATACACTTACTCAATTATTTGTCCGAATTAGTCAACAAATTTATTTCCTTAGGTATATATTGTTTAAAAAATGGCTGAAAACTTGGATAGACACATTCTCCTTATTTTTATAAAGTAATGTGAAATACTCACTTTTAGGGCTCCGTAAACCTAGTGTTAATAATATCCTAATACATTCTCGATATATGTCAACAACATGGGTCTTGCCAGCGACATATATCGTCCAGGAGACATACCCGAGCCGTGTTATGTTCATACTCCTCGGCGTCCGAGGCCTCTCGAGTTTCGTGGTATACCCCGCTGTAGTGGGGATAATTCCCGACGTTTAGCACCCAGGCCTCGGCGACATATATAGAGAAATCGCTGTAATTTCTCATTCATGCACCTTTACAATTCCGATAATTGTGAATGAAGAATACCAGAATCCGTCATTTTGACAGGTCCTGTAAACCTAGTGTTAACATAAATGAAAAATATCGATTTTTATATTAAAAATATATAATAATAGCAGATATCTATTATGTCTCTAGTGCTTCGTGGCCCCTCATAGGATGTACTCCGCGGTAACGGGAATAATCCCGTGACGTTTACCATCCAGGCCTCGGCGACATATACGGAGAAATCGCTGTATATTCGGTTCTATTTTCAGAAAATAATTTCATAATTTCTGTTAGAAGTGAAAGTATGCTTTCGGCAAGGATGTCGGCAATTCTCGCTACCGTGGGACCCCGATCCCGCGTACAGGGCTTGGCGAAACGCGTCGCGGAAATTTGCATCGGCCGAACGGCGTTATTAGCGATCGGGCAAATAAGATGGCCGTGGATGATGTATGACCGACGCCGCGTGAGTTATTAACTGTGTATACAAATACGCTTTTATTATTAATGACCGCGGCTCGCGATCTTTTAAGGCATAGGAGGCCGTGTACCGCTCCGATGCGCGAAAACCGCGCCGAACGCGAAGATCCTTATAGCTTCGATATAAATTGCAGCTTCGATGCGCTCTAGCATCATTGATGAATTCCTCGACTTTTCCCGCGGACGCGCGCGCCACCGTTATAAATCAAGTCTTGATTAATTAAGCATCGACCGGCGATCGGGTTAATCCGGAAAATCACGTGGTGCCACAGTGATTCATAGGCGTGCATGATTACAGGCCAGCGGAATGAACGTTTCAGCTTCATTCTTAGATTTACATTTACGCTGCATGTATTACGACAAACGCCTTAGGGACTCTAGCTGTACCTTACTTTCCGAGTGTTTGCACTTTACTATGCCGCCGCGAACGCGACGTTGCTAACTAACCAACGGTTGTCGGCGTCGCATAGGCGTCGGTTGACATTGGTAGTTGGATTGTTTGATTTTTTTCTTTTTTTAGAAACATTGCTCTCAGTCGTGGGAAGTGTTCAGATTTTACATTCTTCGTGTATTACTTTTTACTTGTTGCAGAAGGGTCCGTTTTAGTAATAAAGTGACAAGAGAAACGCGAAAGAGATCTATGCTATGCGGAAAATGTGCAAAGCGTGAATCAATCAAACTACAGTGATTTCTCTATGTATGTCGCCAAGGACGATAAGTGTCGGGGAATTATCCCCACTACCGCGGGGTGCACTCTGTGAGAGGCCTCGAAGCACGAGAGATATAGCACGAAGCATGAGAAATATAATATATATATATATATATATATATATATATATATATATATATATATAATTTAATTGTTTAATGTTGCTTCAACATCAAAGCTTATTAGCAACACGGTACATTTTCTTACAATATATTATACATATTTGTATCCTCGATGTACTTGGCAAGACCGGCGATATACTCCTTAGAACTTAACAGAATGGGTAAGGATCTAGGCAACTTAGCATTTTTCCTCTCATTCTCATATTTTTTGCATTCTATTATTAAGCGTTTTATGTTAATTGGTACTTTACATATATCGCTGATCGTATTTTCTTTCTTATTTAACAAAAATGAATGTATGTTAACACTAGGTTCACGGGACCCGTATAAACGACGGGTTCTAGCTTCATTCACAATTATCGGAATTGTAATGGTGCACGAATGAGAAATTGCAGCGATTCCTCTATATATGTCGCCAAGGTCTGGACGATAAATGTCGCGGAATTATTCCCACTACCGCGAGATATGCCTCGTGAGGGGCCACGAAGCTCGAGTCTCTTGAACAAAACACGTCGCTGGCAGGACCCGTGTTGTTGACATATATCGAGCATCCACTGTATTCTAACCTAACAATTTACCGGTTCTTTTTTCCCACCAATTCTTGTATGTGGATTCGTCGGAGCCTTTCGGTGTTTTCGATTGTTTAAATCGGCAAAAAGATGGTCAAGTGTATGCAAAACGGAACTGTGGCAAATCGGAGGCTCGTTTTACAAATTTGCCGGTGTACTTAACGACACCCAGTAGATCTCGGTACGGTAGTTGGCCGCATCGGGTCGGCGCGGCGCGCAGCCGTGGCTCGCGCAAATAAAAACACACAATCGATCCATCAAGAAAATAACAGACGGAATCGGCTACTCGGAACCGGTCGTAAAGCGGGCGCATTTATTTTTCCTGGCGCTATCGCCGGCTAGAAAACGACTATACGAAAGGGAACGGCCCTGACCTAGCTCAAGCCCGGCGTTGGTCGGTCACGGTACAAGGCGGTGTGCGGAGCAGCTCGTTCCCCCCGGGCTTCTAATTTCAAGCGGGTCACATCCTTAGCTGGAAATAGCACGTGTAAAGACTTTTGAAAAGGGGGAAGAGAGCGCGACAATAATTAGGGGCAAGTGCGGCTCGGCCCCGGTCCCTCGCGAGCGGTTTTCACGGTTTTGGCACGCAACGCGGGCCCCACCGGATGTCGCAGCCACTACGATGGGACATCATGCTGTATTTATTGTAACGGGCTGCGTCTTGCGCGCCCGCGATACCAAGATGCACCGCGACGACGTGCACGCGCGCATCGTTCATCATGAACATCGATGCGTCGCATCCTTGCTTTCCGAAATTAACATCTCGCTACATTGTGTCGCGTTCGCTTCTGTTCGCGATGCGACCGACTCTCGCGTGGGCTGCCGGTCCTCTGGTCACACCGAATTTAAGCCTAACCCACAGGGAACCATCCCGAATCATGCTCGACGCGAAACGGTTGCCCTCGTGACAAAATTTTCGTCGATAAGCGTTCCAATTTTTAACACTGATAAAATATTTTCTGTCCGTTTCTTTTTATTTTACGATTACAGTGATTAGACACTTCTTTGTCGTTCACAATTTTCTAGAAAAAGAAAAAAGAAAACTTATATTTGTGCCTGTATATTTTCCATTTGACCTCAACATCGAAATAGAATTCGATTTCGGTACAAATTAACACTGAACCTACCACCGAACCTTAAAATTAACAAGTACGTGTTCCTTTATGAAAATGACAAGATTGATTTTATTTAGGCTTTGTGCGACTCCTACTGTAATACAGTGAACTCTCGATATATGTCAACAACACGGGTCTTGCCAGCGTCATGTATCGTCCAGGAGACACACTTTACTAAAGATACCTATACAATCATTTCTCATGAAGTAATTTTTATTGTTTCAGTAATTGCAAAATAGAAAATCTGGAACCGGTCATTTTATAAAAATTAAAAGATTGATTTTATGTAGACTTTGTGCGACTTCTACTGTAATACAGTGAATTCTCGATATATGTCAACAACACGGGTCTTGCCAGCGTCATGTATCGTCCAGGAGACATACTTTACTAAAGATACCTATACAATCATTTCTCATGAAGTAATTTTTATTGTTTCAGTAATTGCAAAATAGAAAATCTGGAACCGGTCATTTTATAAAAATTAAAAGATTGATTTTATGTAGACTTTGTGCGACTCCTACTGTAATACAGTGAATTCTCGATATATGTCAACAACACGGGTCTTGCCAGCGTCATGAATCGACCAGGAGATATACCCTAGCCGTGTTATGTTTACACTCGATGTTCGGTAGTGGGGATAATTCCGCGAAGTTTATCGTCCAGACCTTGGCGACATATATAGAGAAATCACTGTGCATGCATTACTAAAGATACCTGTACAATGATTTCTCAAGAAATAATTTTTATAATTTTAATAATTGTAATATAAAAAATCTGGAACCGGTCATTTTGACTGATGGTGGTAGGTTCAGTGTTAATACATATTTATTAAAAATGTATTTGAAATCACGGGTCAGAGTACGTTCTAGTGCAAGTTAGTCGAGTGCAACAACGCAATCGTGCAACAGTCGCTGTCAGCATGGTTCAGAAGTGGTTCATGTGGGTTAGACTTAAGGGAAAGTCGCTTCAGTTCGACGGAATGCGAGGGTGCTCTCTCTCTGCGGAATCTGTAAATCAACGAGCAAACGCATTAGCTCCGTTTTCACCGTGACAAAGTCGTCTCGTTATTGCAAGGCTGCTTCATTTTTAAGGCTGGACGTTTAATGCGAGTATTCTTGTATACTGCTCGCACCCTCGCTTTTGATCTCGCCACTTTCCTGGCAAGGCTCTGTGCACGGTTTATGGTGTGATTATATTGTACTGGGTGAACATGATTTGCCAGGATTACACACTATCAGTTATTTAAAGGAACACGCTACGGAGCACTAAAAGTTGCCATTCGACATTTTTTCACAAAAATAACGAGAACGAATCTATTCAAATTGTTGGCCATTCTATTTATAATGTATACCCCAAGGAACGAATTTTTTGAATAATTCTTCACGGATGTAAATTAATAATACTAGAACCCGTCATTTTGACTTGTGCGAGTGAGCCTAATGTTAAGGAAGTTGAAGAAATTGCATATTTCTAATTATCTTGTCAATATTGGTATATGCTGACGCGAAAATCAGTGGACGGATTTCATGTTTTTTTTTGCAAGACTGAATGGATGAAACACAAAACACTACGGAGCAGTAAAAGTGACTATTTAACATTACTTTATAAAAATTACAAAAATATGCTCCCCAATTTATTAGCCATTTTAATTTAATAACACAAAGAAATAAGTTTGTTGTTCGAATTTTAATAATTGTTAATGACAAATATTAAAACCCGTCAATTTGACAGGTCCCGTAAACCTACTGTTAAAGAATTTGAAAATGCTATGGTATTAGTCGTTGAACTCGTTTAGATTATTAATAAATGTCTATGCATACATTATGTATTTTGCATACAAAGCCGCAGTCTTCTCACGAGGAACTCCACGATTTCGCATGGTTAAAGGATCGGAATCTGACCGAAAAATAATTTCAAAAAAATCTAACAAAACCCCAAAATTGGTGGATATCGATCATGGCAGTACGCGTCCGAGCATACGCCAGGCAGCATGAAGATCCGGAGCCCGGGAATCGTTTATGCGACCGCGGCGAGACACGCGTCGGCGAAGGGTTAATTTGTACAAGGTAAATGGCGGTGGTTATGGACGGCGCGCGATTCATCAAGTTTTCATAGTGCATCGCAGCGCGTTACTTTGTCAGTAACGCACAAAAGAGCGTTCGGAGCGGTAGCGAGAGCCAATCAGCCGTCTCTTTCGACGTTTCTGCGCCGTGGATCGCCGGTATAACGGAGCAGGAAAAATGACGGGTCTACGGTTAAGGGCAGGACGGGGAACGCACCGCGGTGTTCCTCGCGCGAAATATAAATCGAGGATGTCATAATTTAATGGAACATCGTTGTAGGACCGCTTGATGGATGGCTACCACGAACCCAAGGTAACCAGTTCTAAACGGCGTTCGACACCGACACGGGACGCCTACCTATACCTACACGCGGGCCCGGAGTATATTTCAGACAATAATAATTTAGACACGTGTGGACCATACGCGCCGGTGGATAGTACGCTTGTACGAGGATGGATAGACGCGACGGGGATTCGAGCCTACGTCGCGGCTACCGTTCAACTCGCGCTTCGGTTCGGTTATGCTTCGGGCTTAATGCTCGACTTGCGAATACCCCCGGCATAAATGACGGTCCGTTTTCGATCAACACGGCAGAAAAGGAATCCTCTCGGACGCTTCCGCCTCGAGGTATTACTGACCGCGACGATAAATATCGCAGTTCGATTTAACTTGATGCCATAGTGCGTCTACACGCCGGAGAAAAACTGTTTAACGCAGTGTTTTCGATAGTTTCACGGAAATTAGTATCTTTTTTATACATGCACCATGCGTCACCTACGACGGAATCACTTCTACGGATTAATCATATCGAAGTACAGTGTTCTCTCGATATATGTCCAAAACACGGGTCTCGCCAGCGACATATATCGTCAAGGAGACACCGTTCTTTGATTCACGCTGAACGTCCTACCCGACCCTCGGCGTCCGAGGGCCCGCGGTAGAGGCGATAGTTCCGCGACTTTTATCAGCCAGGTATTTGCGACATATATCGAGAAAAGACCAGAATAATTTCAAATCTACTTGTGTCATAAGAAAATGAATTTTCCAATTGCCATTGGACATAGGTTGCTTAATAGCTGATCCTAATATTAATGCGTGCGTCTATATAATAGCCTTTTTAAATACATGTAACCTACGTGCCTAAGAATTTTTGTTTCTTTTTATATCGTTGCTATCGTTTTCGTTATACCATACATTATACTATGTAATACTCTGTATTAAACATTACGTAACAATAAATCTCATAAGAGATTTCCCAATAAAAAGAAAAAAAAAAGAAAATGAATTTTAAAATCAATAAGTCCCGTTAGTCCCTATCATAATAATTTCATATATTATTATTGTCGTAATTTAAACAACCTTTTGGCAACGTCTTTTACAATTTTGGTAATGTCTCTCGCACGTGGTAACTGCTTCGGACTAGAAACGAACTGCGCGACTCCCGTTCGTGGTCTGTCGAAAAAACGATTAAAAATTAAGCAGTATCTCAATTAAAGCACTCCAATTTACCATAACTCACAAACAACAAAACCGCAATGTTTTTCATCGAACTCCCGAGTAATAAAATACCAATTAAGGCTCGCATCGACGTACAATCCATCGAAACGAAAGATAAACGCCTCGCGCAGAATGAGACAATTTCCCGCGCGGGTCATAAAAGACCCGGGACCGGCTCCCACCCGACAAACGCCCGGCATAATTAAAGTGTAATTGGAAAGTTGAAAAACCGTCCCGGGGGACACGCATCGAGGCGTGCACGGATGCTCAGAGAGACCTTTGTTTCAGCGAATCGGAGAGTCGTCATAGAATCGATCCCTAATTAAGTTCGCAATTAACCCTTAATCATTCGCGATCCGCTTATCGATCGGTCGGATCTCTCGTGCCTCCGTTGCCGTTGGGGGAACGGCACTCGAGAGACAAACGCGGGCGGACGAGCGCGCGCGAGCGCGAGCTCATTGCGATTGGTTAATGAATCGCGCAAAGGATAACGATTGCATTGAAAATCAACGAGACGCGGGGCTATTCTTCTTTCGGGGCTTGCTTTATTGCCCGGTGTTTAATGGAGCATCAATTCGTTGCGCGCCGCGCGTAATATCAAATCGCGTATACTGCGTCGTTAACCGTTCCCCGCGTTAACCGGTGGAAACCGGCAATTAATACGCCGTTGCCGCATATTGTTACCGAATCTCGTAAATCTCGCCTAACTACCGCATAAATTCCTCGGTCATTTACATAAATAAGGCCGATTATTTACTAGTTGGATTAGCGACCGCGATCGGACGCCCGGCGGGTCCAACCATAACAAATGTTAATCATCCCGGTAAATTGGGCGGCACTTAAATTGGAACAGCCTCAAGAACTTGTTCTCAAAAATTTAAGAACAAGTTTTTAAAAATTTCTTCGTAAAAAACCAGTTATCAATCCTTGATATTTCAAAATTTTTTCTATCAACTGTTTTCTGATGCAATGTTTGCGTAGTCTCTTAAAGTTTGAAGAACTTGTTCTAATAACAATTTTCCGGGATATAATTCTTAAACAATTGTAACTAGAATAAATCTAAGTGGCTTCTCATGCTCGTTCGTGTCATATTCTACTTACAACGAATCCACCGGGGTTGTATTCGTTAAAGATCGGACCAATCATGGACACTTACCTGAAACAAAAGAAAAAGAATTCTGATTAAGAATGTTGTCCGAGATCGTTAGCAATGTTATAAATAGGGCGTGCGATTTTAGCGGAGAATAGTTCGGGCACGGTTCGATTTAAATTATAGCAACTTGGTTCCATAGATTGCTACCATAATCCCGGCTAGAACCAAACTTATTTTTGACATAAACGCGCAGACTATCTGTCGCGGCAGCGCTCCTTGGGAAAGGATCAAACCGACTATTACGTCCGGGTTCGTCGTCTGCCAGCACCGTCGAAGATAATCCTTCTCTAATCTCTCGCGAAACCGAAAGTTTTGATGATTTCATCAGAACTTCAGGATCCCCGGAGTATCCCTCGTGTCTGCGTTGAGAACTGAATGTTCGTCATTACTCGTGCCGGTCGCTGATAAACGACAGACATTTCTAACACCGATGTAATGTTTTTCTACGAATTTCCAAACGTGAAATTTCAATCGAAAAATTGGGTCAATACAGTGTTTCCTCGATATATGTCCGAAATATCTATCCGATAAAAGTCACGGAATTGTCCCCACTGTCGCGGGGTATACCCCCCCCCCCCCGTGATGGGCCATGCACGTTCGGCGTGAATCAAAGAATAGTATCTCCTGGCCGATATATGTACCTGGCTACATTCGTGTTGTGGACATATATCGCGAGAACACTGCAATTCGTGCACAGACGGGTGTTGAAGATCAATTGGTGCAAGATATTACTACAGACGTAACTACTTAATATCGTATTAGTAGTAACAAAAATTTTTTAAGTAATTCCTTTGCACATAATAATTCAAAACATTGTACATTATTATTCAATGGAGAAACTGAGGATCTCTGCGATCGCAGACATTTTTCAGAAATTCTTGCAGGTCCTTGAAGATCCTTGGGGACTATACTGAATCCTTGGGGATCCTTACGGACAATTATAGATTCCCAGGAATTTTCGAGGACTCTTCTCAATCTTTGCAGACTCACAAAAATTATTTTGAACACTTGGGAAACCACAACTCTGCAGACAAAAGGTTCATAGACAATTTTGGTAACACTCTGTTGACACATAAGCAATGGCGATATCCGGACAGCCGATCTTCAAATGCATAAAACATTTTCTTCGTTAATTAAGAGACTTCTTATTGCATAAAATAAAAATGCTATTAGTTCATGTATACGTTTCCTAGCATCTAGAAGACCCGCACTCCAGCGACATATATCAATATTAAAAACATTCCGTTACATGGAAGGTGTCAAAAAACGCGGCTGAAGTTCATAAAGTTCACCGCGTTGTATAACACGTTAACTGCCATGTCAGTCACATACGACTGACAGTGATTTTTGACTAGGTTTAGACATTCATTTTTATTGTGACATACTCAGATAATCCGAATGTTATTAAGATCTTTAAAATTCAAAAGGATTAAAACAGCACCCCCTACAATACATTTAAAATTTCCAGTTTCGGTTTCATTAATTAAATTACTCTGATTTTGCAAGAATCTCTGGGAATGATATTTGGCACTTAACGCGTTCATGTTAAAGAAGACAACCTGTCTCTATTAAAAAATGCCCTTCTCTATCTTTTCCTATAATTGTCAGACTGAGAAACGCGGCAGATACAAACTAGATGGCAAAGGGGTTTAAAAGCATGAGGTCTTTATCGTCGCCGCGTTCGATCTTCAAGGGTCCTCTTACCGAACCAGCCCCGTGTACGGGGACGTTCTTGGATTGCGCGAGGTTGCCGAAGAGGCTCCGGGCGTTAATGAGCAGATGCCGACGGCCGCGGCATTACGCATACATTAGGAAGCGGCGATCACGGTAGCGGTCGATCGGATCAGGCCCGTCGGTAGAAGAGGATCCGATCGGGCCGGGGTAGAAGAGGATCGGATCGGGGCGGCAGAGAAAGATCGGACCCGCGCGGGTAGAGGAGGCCCGGAGCTTCCGCGGGCCCGTCCCGATGGTAGCGCCGCCACTGTCACCCGATGGAGACGCGATCGGGCCCGTTGGCCGGCCGCGGGCCTATATAGAGAGGTGGCCGGATGAGAGTGCCTACTGGCATCCCGTGGCCATCCCGCAGAAGCAGCGGGAGCGGCAATAGCGGCGGCACCAGCCGCCGGGAATGGGAATGAGAAGCTCAAGCGGCGCTTTCAATTATTCCCTTCGAACAATCCCGCCGCTTGTTTCCTTCGGCGATTACATCTCCGAGTATTTATTCGCTGCCTTCCATTCCCGCCGTCCCACACCTCTTTTCCTCTTCCATCGTTCCCCTCGCTATCTATCCGCTCTCACCCCCTTTCTGCTACTGCCGCGCGGGGTTCTGATCCTCTTCTTCTTCTTCTTCTTCTTCTTCTTCTTCTTCTTCTTCTCTGGGCTGCTGTTGCTGCTGGCTGACTGCCTGCCTGACTGCCTACTCGTTCGTTCAGGAGTCAGTGATCCTTCTGCCAGCGGCCCACGGAACACTGGCTCGCTTGCAATCTATCTAATCGGTTCCGAGAGACTCTAGGAACCGACAGAGACCGCCTCTGTTCAAGACACGATGGACTGCTTTGCATCGGACCAAGACGTTATTGGCGGGCCCCGGCAACTTATTGCTTCCTTTCTAATTGTGTGCTAGCCGAGTACATGATTCCACCCGGCCTCGGCTTTCTTCCGCTTGAATTATGGATTTTCCGAGAGATCCGCGCCCCCCCCCCCCCCCCCGATCGATGCGTCCCGCAGTCGTTCCGGCTCTTTTTACCTCCCCGAGCACTGTCTTTTAGACTTCTGCTTTGACTGGCTCAAAAATGGCGAAGAGGCTCAACGCTTTTCTTTCAAGGTAATATTCACCACTTACACGCAACCTCTACATCCATTTGAGGCGTTAACGTTCAATAAATAATCATTAAATTGGGGAAATCTTTAGTCGATAAATAATCGTTAAAGTGGGAAATTGTTAGAGGAATTTTAGTAAATGGACACTAGTAAAAGGCTAGAAAAGGTTAGAAATACCGTTGTATTACGTACAACATCCTAAAATTGTTAAAAAAAGAAATACAGTAGTTACTCAATATTAGGTTGGGGAAAAAGAAATCCATTATTTCTCCGGTAGATGGCTGTAATGATCGATATCTCGTAAAGTATCGATCAAACAATTTCAGATTTATGCTCGTCGGAAAGGTGACATTTCGCACTAAAAAAATTCTATTTGCTGTTTTTTGTGTGGTCCATTCAGTTGTGAGTTACAAAACGGTGCATATTTGACCCCAATCGGACAATCCGAAACATGTTAAATAAAGCCTTGAAGTTAACGTAAAAGTAATGGATTTCTTTTTCCCCAACCTAATATATGTCCAAAACATGGGTCTAGTCATGGACATATATCGGCCAGGAGATCTATTCTTGCGTCTCTCGAGTTTCTTGACCCCTCAAGAGGTACACGGTACTGGGGGTAGTTCTGGGACTTTTACCAGCTAGGCATTTGGGACATATACAATAGAGTAGACACTGTGCATACACTACCGCTCAAAAGTGTTAGCATTGCATAAAAGTTATTTCAGTGCCTAAAATAATGACTAAAATCTATTTTTATTAGTTTCCTATGAAATATCTAACGTTTTAAATGAAAAATTACGCACGTGGAACTTACCAATACTACACTAAAATTAAATACGAGATTCATCGACGTATCCACCGCGGAGTGTCCGGATACTTTTGAGCGGTAGTGTATCTACGTAGCTCCTGTATCTTACAATTAACACAAACAATTTATATTCTCGATATAATTCCGAAACGAAAAATGGCGAAAAAGTTTGAAATTTCGAAACAGATTTTCCCCGGGCCATTAATTGACAAAATTCGACGGCGAGCGCCCTTGGAAGGGCTCTGAAGTTCCCGTGGTCCAAAAAGGCAGGGCCGCGCGCACGTGCGCCGGACGTCGTTATTAAAACATTAGGCGCCGCGGATAAATGGCCGCAATAATCCCCGGGTTCGGTGTTCCTTTTTCCCCGGGATACTCTCGCGATTCGATTGTAGAGTAAAAATTGACGGAAAAACTGCTCCATCCCTCCGGGCGGCGACCATAAATGATTGCTCTTCTTTCTTGGGCTGCGTTGATACTCCACGGGCCGATAAATACGGGTCCGCCGTAGGGCGGAGGCGAGACTCGGCCACGAATTATAGGCGTTTTAAAAATATTGTTCCATCACTTATTCAGCGGTGCCGGCTAAGGTATCGCTTTCCAATAGTATCCTTCGATCACAATTTCCCACCGTCTGTATTATTGAAGCCTGCCCCCAAAGCTCGGATAGGATAGACGCTTCGGGGTGGCTCGTCTATTTAGCCCCGGGGTTGCTCTCTCGAGTGGATAAACGGATGAAATATGACTATTGAGAGTTCGATGCCGTTTCGATCATCCTCGATTGTGTCCCCTCTCTGAATGCAGTCTCTCGTCTCAAGAATGCCTATCGTTGCCATATTCCCTGGTATCGGTACCTTGTCCGAACCTCGATGGTAATTGCGTACAGACAAAGGATTTTTTTTTGTGATATTGTCTTCTGAAAGGGCAGGAAGTCTTCAGTGTCTGTCTTTGAAATGTTCTGGGCAATGGTGGCTGTTAATTGAAACTCGATTTAAGTCTCATTGATACAATTGTACGATTTGACAGGAAGATAAATATTATGGTTAAACTACAGCAGGATCTCGATTACTAAGAGATCCACTAAGAGATCAACTAAGGCGATCCATAAGCAACACTATTTATTGTAGAACTCACTTAAAAAGATTTTGCACTAAAAAGACAATTTTCATATAAAACCCTATGAAAGTGAGACATCTAAAGAAAATGGCTGCCACGTGCTCCTAGTTATATCGACCTCAATTTTTCAGCACACACTATTCAAACGATATACAACACAGTGTGCGTATTATAAATAAATTCAATTTTATGAACAAGTGAAATTGTTAGTTTCCTCAATTTTCAACCATTTAAGAGCCAAGGGTAGTGACTTTTGCAGAGTCAGCAGGTCGGTAACTGGTGTATAATTTCCGTTCGCAGCCTTCAGCCACTGACTGAACTTGTCACATTTTTTGCGCTGTATTATCGAGATTATGAATTCTGACGTCAGAAACGTGCTTCAAGTTTTTGGCTTTATTCCGCAGAGAATCAAGACAAAATATAGCTCAATTTGTAGCTGGAGATATTCTCTAGAAAACTCATCCAATGGCATAAAAATGCTTGGGACTCCATGCCACACACCTCGTCAATTTTTGGCCTACCTCTAACGCTTATATTACCAAATATCTGCATAATCTCGTCAGTTCATGACCAGTGCGCGCTAGATTGAACCTTCCTCTTTCGAACGAGCCCTTTCCCAGCGAAAAATATTCTCATATAAGGACGCAAAGTTGAAGCGCGTGAAACCATTTTTTGCCTATTTTTGTCGGTAACCTGGTCACCCTACCTTATCGCGAATCTACGGAGTCTTGGCTCTTAAATGAGAAATTTTTCTAACGACTTTCCTATTTTATATTTGTCTTATTGTTCCCGGTCGTGTACGCATAAAGTCCGCAGTCTAGTGATCGGTACCAGTACGAGAATTTGAGCGTAGAAAGCGGTAAAAATTTCCGTATCAACAGTATTCAAATTTTGATTGCGAAATAGTGATCGGTACCAGTACGAGAATTTGAGCGCAGAGAAAGATAAAAATTTCCGTATCAACAGTATTCAAATTTTGATTGCGTCACTATCTTTTTACGGGAAATGGCGCGTCCACGGTACAGGGCATCGTGCGAGTATTATTTCCTAGGAGGCAAACATCGTATCGAAAGAATTTCCAATACTGGGACGATTCTCGTATAAGGACGAATAGTTGAGGCACGTGAAACCATTTTTCGCCTATTTCTGTCGGTAACTTGGTCACTCTACATTATCGCGAATCTACGGAGTCTTGGCTCGTAAGAGTAACTCTTCAAAGAAATTAAATTTTTGTTAACCAACGTGTTACATTTGCGAATCCGTAGAAAGCACAAAATGGCCGACTAATGGGCTAATAAACACAGGCAGCATGTCTCTTCGATCTTGGGATCTAATCTCCTCGGCCGAGGATCAATTAGTTTCCCCGTGTAGTTCAGGCATTCTTCAATCATTTTGTTTCCGCGGCGACGAGGAGAGATTTTTCCGCGTGAAAATGACCGCTCAGGAATGAATTTCCTCGCGCGGTCACACTCGAAAGTCCACTTTCTATGATTCGTTTGTATGAATTCGTGTGCGTGTTTATACTAGAGAGAGAGGGAGAGAGAGAACTAAGCGAGAGACGTTGAAGCGCAGGCCGCGTAAAAATTAAGTCGTTGATGGGCTGAATCAGCGAGCGCCCGGTGAAATCACCGGAAACGGATCCAACAATCCCGCGCGCGAAAGCATTCAGCACGTTCTGTCAGAAAATACGTATTATCTACCTATAGATATGCAAACGAGCGAGCGCCGCGGCGCAGCATCGATTCGATGAAAGCGTGCGACTATTCGCCGATATTCGCGCACGGCCGGGCTGCGGGAAAGAATTTCGCCTGGGACGCTAATCGCGTCTTATCATCGGAACTTCAATTTATCAACGAGCAGCGAAACGTCTTCATACAACGACTTTGATTCACCGACGCAGTTTTCGAAGCCCCGCGAATTCCCCCGACTGTCGAAGCTGGCGACTGTGATGCCGACCATTTGCGGCTTCCATTAGGTAGCTGTGATTCGCGGATTAGCGTTCCTGTAATTCAGCGGTAATTTACATACGCCGATCGGGACAATGGTCATTACTGCACGCTGCGGATTTCGTGCATCTATTGCGAAAATTAATAGACAACGGAAGACGTAACAATGTTCGCAGAATTTAAATATACTGCTGCATTGTTTCCAATTTTATTACAATTGTTAACACTAGATTTACGAAGCACTGACTACTTTATATTTCATTATAAAACCAACAGGAATACGTTCATCTAAATTTTTAACTATTTCTCTTTTTATAACGTATACTGTATTATATATTTGTAACATATAATTCCTCGTGGATGCATTTTTACCATTTTGTCCGGGAGACATACCCGAGCCGTGGGGATAATTCCGCGACGTGCAGAAATCACTGTAATCATAAATTAAAAATAGTAGAACCCGTTATTTTAACGAGTGCCGTAAACCTAGCGTTAAGAAAACGAACACTTATACTGCAGTGCTCTATTTTAGTTTGAACAAATGAAGCAACATTATTTTTTAGATACATTTTTCTATAATCCTCCCACAAAATGTTTCCATCCATAACACAAAAACACCGACACTTTTAAAGATGAAACAAACAAACGTTACTGCCATACAAGAATAATCGAACAAACACTTGTTCTACACTGTTACGTTCTAGTTTGAACAAATCGGGTAACATTATTTTGTAGATACATTTTTCTATAATCCTCCTGTCAAATGTCTCCATTCCAGAAACACCCACATTCGTTAAAGACGAATTAAATAAACATTGCAGCAGTAAAAAAAAAAGTCAATTGAACAACAAGTCTTCGGCAGAGCGTCCACCAATCGCAGTCAAAGTCGACTATCCTTAAGTCAACGATTTATCGTCCATCAGGCTGACGTTAATAGCCAGTCTGTCGGTTGTTGTAATTTTTAAGTAGAAGAAACACATCGCCTCCTAGGCTCTCCTCTCGACGATTTCAGTTCTTTCTCTTCCCGGTATCGAAGACTAAGATAAATCAGCATGTTTACGTTTCCTTGCCACTTTCCTCAATTGTCAAATACACTCGCGGAGAGGAGTAATCTCAACGACCTAGATACAGGCGGACGCGTTGCCGGCGTCTTCGATCGGAGCCGTCCCGTGTCCGATACGCCTCTAACAACCTCTTTCACGCCTATTCCGTTCGTCGCCGGATTAAAAACCACCGTGTACCGATAAGTTCGAAGTGTTTCCCGGGAAACAGGCCTCGGGATTCTCAGGGACGTTGTTTATCGACGAGGTTCCTTTCCAAATGACACACTATGCCTCCGACACGAAGGAGTTGTTGTAAAAGTTTGCTGTAGAGGTTGTTGCTTCTTTGATAATTTTACTTATTGGGTAGCCAACGATTAGACTTCCAATCTTTGTGCAAAGTAAAAAGTTTATCCATCAATTGCAACATATAGAGGCTAAATAGAAACGTATGTACATATCAGAAGTAATACATTCAACTGAAAGCCTTTTAATCTTTCTACTGTTTCAAATTGCAGTAGTAAAAGTGATATATATTCCAATATCCTTAGATTCTTTTGTCTTTTCAATTTTGTCTTTGACCTATGCTAAATAGAAACGCACATCTTTCATCAATAATTTTAATATATCAAACCGAAAGCCTTTTAATATTTCTACTGTTTTAAACTGCAGTCGTAAAAGTAATATATATATTCTTACATTTTTCTGTCTTTTCAATTTTGTATTGGACCTATGCATTTTTGTCATAAACTAGTAGATCACTGCGTAACACGACGGAAGAAAACTGTTTAAAAATTATGTGAACTATATGTATTTTATGTGGCAGTAAATACACCGTAGGGCCTCGTTTTTAACGCGTTCAAGATGATCAAGGAATTGTTTAAAGAGGTTGCATATTTCTATTATATTAATTCAGTACTAATAAGTATATAAATTCTTTGGGATCAGAAAATTGATTACGTTTCGGCCAAGTGCTAAATAAAATTTCGAGGCGGGAAATTGGGACAGTTGACAGACTTCAGCTATTTTTCGAAACAATTAGCAATTCTCTGTATGAACCATAGTGTTACAGAAATGGTGGTTTTAGTTGCAGTATTAGTCAACAGTCAACTAACCTCATTAGAAAACTGGTCCTGGTCTCTCCTATTCTAAGACCGGTACAATCCTAACAAATACTTGAACAGGATTGATGTAAGAATTATTGTGCCACGAGCAATATAAATATAATATAGTTTATACAATATGGATACTGTAAAAAATTATTGATCGAATTAAGAAGAAAGATAAGCTGCTGAAAGGCGATATCGAGAGCGTGAGAGATTACTTATAATACCACGCCTTTCTAGCACAACAAAAAGACGTTAAACAAAACATTAACAATTACGGTCTCAGTGACAGCAGATTTCTGAAAGTGTCCTTCAGATATCAGTTTTTAGGGAGGGTATGGATCAAGAATCAATAAAAAATTATTCGAAAGTTGCAGGTTCGGGGAGTGTTTAACAATACTCTATGCTGATGAAAGACCAATAATAATATTAAGCATAAAAGACAATATTCTAAAATTCACAAGACAGAAATGCCAATCTTCGATCCCTGATAACTAATGTAAAAAAAAAAAAAAAGAAATTGTTAATTAATTCTACGCATAACTGTGTGTCATCTCACGACAATATTACGCACAGGGTGTTACAAAAAGAAATAATAACTAAAGTAACTCGTAACCTGTTGGTTCCATTAAAAAAACGCTTCCAACAAATTACATAGCATTCCAAAATATCCATTGAATGGATGCAGTTAGGTTCCTCTAGATCTCATAGTTCCTGAGATGTCAGGGCCACACCACAGCCAACAGATGTTAATGCTAGATGTTAGTCCTCATTGATTCACTTTGTGCAACACATTGGCAGCCAACGTTTCTCACAAGTAGACTGCGGATCGTTATGCATTTATGGCTTCTGAAAATTTTCAAATAATGCTATAATATAAAATTCCACAGAATTTAGTACCATTTTTATTCATTGCAGATCTATAAAAATCGCTACTACTGAAAATTGTATTTGTTTCTAGTCTAGTCATAAGCGATCGACACAATTTTCCCGCCACCATTACAATTCAACTTCATTGACATAGCACATAATTACGTCTGCGTGTAGCTTCAACGACTAAACTACTTTGATCTCGTGGGATTTTTTGGAGCTGACAAATTTGTTCGGCAAATGAGTCAATAAGATACTCAAGTATTTTTTTTTCTCGATTAACACAAAGATGTCGGACCACGGCACGGCAGGGCAGAGACAATGCGTGGGTGCATGGGAACGACACGCGCCTCTCCCGACGCACCGGCCGGGCCGGTTAAAAGCTCGGCTGTCGGTTTCACGGTTCCGATCGACTATAAAACTTATCTCGGCTTTCTATTCCATTGGTATGTATAAAGGCGGATGGACCGACTACTTTCTCGTGCCCGCATTGGATTGTCGTGAAAGCAGGACGCACTTCTTGCGTACGCGCGCATACTCGCCGCGAGTCATCGGCGTTTATTGTGCTTCCCGTTGGTATCTTCTTAGGCCGGACGAGCAGCCCGTTGCTGGACACGTCGCCCATGGGTGTACGCGGGATCTTATACGATTCCCGGCGAACAAGTGTGCGCGCGAACGTTCGCCGGTGTGTACGTACGCGAGCGAGCGCACGCTGACGACGACGTTACAACAACGAGGGCAAAAAGTAGCCCGAGGGATGAGAAAAAAGAACAGAGCAATTTATTGCCCACGATAGCGGACTCCCGGTAGTATCTCCTTCCGTGTAATACTGCCAACTTGCCCGGCTCGCCGTGCGTCTCACTTCGATTGCGAATCTTGCTTTTCTTACTTCGACTCGCGAAACGCATACTTCTTCTGCGAGCTGACACGTCCGTGCCGGACATTGTATGGTTGCGATGATAGCGGTGATGGATTTTGGCGGTGGTGATAGCGGAGGTTGGTGGGAAGTGTAAAGATGAGCAGTCTAATCATTAAACCAGCTTTGACGTCAGCCAAAACACTGTGGAATCAAAAGTATTTGTTATTTTAGAAAGTCAAGGTGACCTTGGGTTATTATGGAAACAAACACTTTTCGGAACAGTTGTAATTGCAACTTGCCCGACAACACTTTCTGTCGGATCATGAGAAATTTTTCATTTAAGAGCCAAGACCGTAGACTCGCGATAAGGTAGAGTGACCACGTTACCGACAAAAATAGGCGAAAAATGGTTTCACGCGCCTCAACTTTTCGAGGATCTTAAGTCAGTAGCTGAAGGCTGTGAACGGAAATTATGCAGCAGCTACCGACCTGCTGACTATGAAAAAGTCACGTGACTACCCTTGGCCCTTCAGAGGAATCTTGAGATGGATTTTTGGGGGGACTTTCAAATTTCAGGATTACTTTTCAACACTGAACCTGCCAGGGTGAAGCGGGGGGTTTTCTCAAATCTCTGATGAGGGGTTTTCTATTTGACAATTACGGAAATTGTAAAAACGCTTTCATAAGAAATGACTGGAAGCGACTTCTTTGTTTAAGCATAGTGAAATCGTACAAGGTTTGAGTAAATTCTATAAGGCGTTTCACTTGTATATTCTGCTTGGTAGCTTTGGTGTTAAATCCTCAAATCAATTCTCCCAAATAAAATTCTCTCCTAAATAAAATGCAATAATTTCTCATGAAAGCATATTTATAATTCTGATGATTGTAAAATGAAGAATCTGGAACTAGCAGTGATAGGTTTAGACTTGAGAAGTAAAAACATACAAGTAGTAATATTATATACTACTTCTTGATACTGTAAATATCATCGTAATTAGAGGACTAATCCAAAGTTACCAATTAGACCTGGACTGGTGCTCTGACTATTAAACAATCTTATTCCAAACAAAAATGTCCGCTCGGTCTTCCAACTCTGGTTTTTTAACTCAAACCCTCCACTAGTGAACATTATTCCAAGATCCGTATAAACCATCCGCCAATCACCGTTCCCAACTAATCTAATATTACCAATTACACCTGGACTGGTGCTCTGACTATTTGACAATCTTATTCCAAACAAAAATGTCCGCTCGGTCTTCCAACTCTGGTTTTTCAAATCAAACCCTCCACTAGTGAACATTATTCCAAGATCCGTATAAAACCATCCGTCAATCACCGTTCTCAACTAATCTAATATTACCAATTACACCTGGACTGGTGCTCTGACTATTTGACAATCTTATTCTAAACAAAAATGTCCGTTTGGTCTCCCAATTCTAGTTTTTCAACTCAAACCCCCCAATAGTGAACATTATTCCAAGATCCGTATAAACCATCCGTCAATCACCGTTCTCAACTAATCTAATATTACCAATTACACCTGGACTGGTGCTCTGACTATTTGACAGTCTTATTCCAAACGAAAATGTCCGTTTGGTCTCCCAATTCTAGTTTTTCAACTCAAACCCCCCAATAGTGAACATTATTCCAAGATCCGTATAAACCATCCGCCAATCACCGTTCTCAACTAATCTAATATTACCAATTACACCTGGACTGGTGCTCTGACTATTTGACAGTCTTATTCCAAACAAAAATGGCCGTTTGGTCTCCCAACTCAAATCCTCCACTAGTGAACATTATTCCCAGATCTGTATAAAACCATCCGTCAATCACCGCTCTCAACAACCACCACCGAATTCCTCCCACAAACCCCGCAAACTCAGCCCATTCTCGGACCAACACCTCGAACCAATTCCCCCAACAGTATCGCTCGTTCCTCTCCCATTAGGATCGTCCGGGTAATTTATGGGTCTGTCTAGGATAATAGAAGGCTCGCGTCGAGCTCGTAGCCGTTCGAAAAAGGAAATGAAAAATTTGACGCATTGTTCCGCGGACTCCGAGAGCTCGTCCGTCCGAGTGAATGGCGTCCGGCTGGTAGATTGTCTCTGCCGAGACAATCCGGACAGCTCAACAAAGAACACGTGCCCTTCGAATTAAGAGGAACGGCCGGCTAAACGCGTGGTTAGCTTGAGGAATCACGTCGAAACGGTTCCCTCTGGGGGATCGGCCTAAGATTCGCTAGGCGGACGTAAATTTTCGCGCCCCGCGAAATGGAGATGAAGCCATTGTGTATCGGTCGGCCGTTTTGCTGGCGTTCTTTGCCGCGTATTCTTAGCCGCTTTGGCCCGAAGAATAACATTGTGCCGGCGCGAGCAGGATAGGGAAGAATGGTCCGCTAACGCGAGAAGAGGAAGAATGGCGGTAGGAGACAAACACATGTTGCACACTCGTCGTTCGGGAAGCTGCTGCTGGCTTCTTTGCCTCTAGACTCCATCAGCTTCCCTCTCTCTCTCTCTCTCTCTTTGGTCTTCTTGCTTCTCTTTTCCGCCTCGTCCTGTTCGCCGTGTTCTCCTTCCTCGTCGCTCTAGCATCGTTTTCTCCTTACGTTTCTCTCCGTACGACTCGGTAACGCAAGACTAACAACACAATGGAAGCAACAGCTGCATGATAGATGGTCCCAACCGACCGACCGACCGATTCCATCCACCGTCTTCTCTTTCTTCGAACCGAGCCGACTTCTTTCACTACCGCGGGACCGGTCGTTATCGTCACATTTATTCGCGGAAGCAATGAGAAAAGGGACAAGCGTACACGCGCGCTGGAATTCGGCCGCCCCGAGACTCTGTTCGAGATCCCGAGAGAGAGAGAGAGAGAGAGAGAGAGAGAGAGAGAGAGAGAGAGAGCTTCCAACGCAAGCTGATGGAACGTTTGTTTATCAAGGCGAAAAAAGACCTTCTGGAACACATCTGGGAAAGAGCATTCTCTGACCGGGATACGCAGAGGATATCTGTCACTGATTGAACGATCTTGTTCCGGACTGACGAACCTAGGATTCGTTTTTTTTTTTTTTTTGGTATGCGGAAAATTACTACCGGAATGTGGTCCGCAGTTTTGTTCGCGACGAACTGGAAGCGTGGCGGAATGAACTTTGCGTTGATCGTTGGACGAGGACCTGGTTGGATTCAACATGTTAACACTGCCATGACAAATAAGAAGAATGTGTCTATTCAAGTTTTCAGCCATTTTTTAAATAATATATACCTGAAGAAGTAAATTTGTTGGGTAATTCCACGTAGATGGATCTTCACGATCTCAATGATCATAAATTAGCACGCTGACTGCCATGTCATCCATATGTTTTTCAAATGTCATCTATATGGTTTTAAAATGAATTTTTACGTCAATATGTTCATTGTACCAGACTTGATTGGGATCTGTGAAACGCAAGAAAGTTGGAGGACCACTCAATATCATACATTTAATTCTTTTCAATTTTTATTTCATTCAATAACTTACTTTGATTTCATGGAATTTTCGACGTTTCTAGTCTGGCAGTCGAAGTGTCAAAGGTGAAACTTCCACGATTTATGTGCGACTTAATTTCTCACGAGAAATGTAATATTTAGTAAGCACGCGATCTTTACCGTTGTTCGCAGTGAACTCAGATCGCAGTCGAACTATTTAGGTGAATTAGGAAGGCAAAGTACTCAACCATTAGTCAGACCTGTGAACGTGTCATTGCGTATACACTGTAGTACAGTGTTTTCTCGATATATGTCAACGACACGGGTCTTGCCGGCGACATATATCGCCCAGGAGATACTATTATTTGATCCATACTGAACGTGGTACCCTCTCGAGCTTCGCTGCCCCTTACGGGGTATACCCCAAGGTAGTGGGGAGAGTACCGCGACATTTAACAGCCAAGTGTTTGCGACATATATCGAGAAATGACTGTAATAATTCTAAATCTACTTGTATCATGAGAGAACGAATTTTATATTCATTAAGTCCCGTTAGCCCCTATCGTAACTCCTAATAATTTCGTATATTATTATTATTATCATAATTTAAACAATTTTTTGGTCGTGTAATATAAAGATCTACTGTATTTCGTTAAAATGTTTAGGGTGCACATAAAGTAGCTATCAATATAATCAATTTTACCTTCCCTGTCTTTGTTTCACTAATTAAACTATTTAGTTAGACTTTGCAGGATTTTGGAGGTTGGTGTTGACGCTCCTAGGCTGTCATTTTCTCTTAATTTGTCTAGAAAAATGTCGATCCGTGCAAACTTCCACAGACTGTGTCCCACGTTATGGCACCCCTATCGCGTCGCAGCCCATTTCTAACATCCCCAAGCGACACAGAACGTAAGTATCGCGCGCTGTAATCGCAGCCAAAGAACCAAGGGAGTAATTTACAAATGGTCATTTCTCGGAGGGCCGAAGCCACGCGCTTTGAGGAAACAGAGGGAAGCCGAAGGCAAAGAGGAAGATGGAAACGACAGAGGGAGAGAAACACGGCTGAAGGAATGGGGGTGGAGAAGAGAGAGAGAGAGAGAGAGAGAGAGAGAGAGAGAGAGAGAGAGAGAGGCGAAAGGGAGAACGCGATCTACCGGAGAGCCAAGGGAAGGAAGGAGAGAAAGAGAGCCGAACAGAGAGAAAGATAAGTCTTTGATGTCTAGCGGAGATATGATGATAATCACGATGTAGGCTTCCGCTTGCATGGTACAGCGGAATCCGCGCCTCCGCCTGCCTCCCTGCCATCGGCGAGCGCGCGCGCACGTGCTTTCAGACCAGGTATCTTGTGTTCTCGCAATCAATATAGCGGATGTGCCGAGACGTTGATGTATTCGAGACAGAGCCGGTGGACAGACGAGTCAATTCCAGGGGAATTGGCCGGACGGGACCTGGACCCCAGCTTTTCTTCGGCGGATTTTATCCTCGAGAGGCGAACGATTCCGATGATCTCTTGGGCCGTGATGATTCGGGACACTTGGACACTTGGCAATTTTTTCAGTAATTTATTCAGCATTTTTTTGAAGATATTTTTTGAAATTATTGAACCCTTAAAGGCTCATTTAATCTTTTAAGGGTTCAAGACAATTCTATTTTGAGTTATAATAGTGTAAATTACTAACTACTAGTTCGTTAGTAAGATTTTCAATGAATGTTATTTTCTATAACAAAAAGAAACATACTCGTACTTGTTCTTGAATGATAATCTCAAGAGAAATTATTGGGGACCTTAGTGGGGGACATTCGTAGACTTATACATTTTTAAAAACTGTTAAATGAAATGCTGAATTTTACCTGAAGAAATCTGGGTCAGAGTAGACCCAGCCGCTCGTAAAATCTTATGAAAGCCACTGGGTACTCATTTTTTCATTTTATTTCGTCTTTAATCATTTTTTATGTCGCAACGCTACTTCATATAATTTTTAGGCGTACTTAAATAATTTATTTGTTTGCGTAAGAAAAATTACCTAGCGCATATAAATGTATAAATTAATAATTGAAATAAAAGGAGAATTGTGAGACAATCACTCTGCACATATCGGTATCTTGAAGTGTTGCGCGATTGCTATAAAATGTACAGCGTGGGAACCATATACTGTTTCTTTCCCTCGCATCAGATTATGTTTGTTTAAACTTCACTTGACAGTTCCTATTTTTTCTTGTACATTTATCACGACTTATCACTTGTACCTTATCGTCATCGTGAGAAAACAGTCATTGCACATACATAAACTGTTGCTAAGATGATATAACACAAAAACAATATTTCAACTACAGTGAATTCGCTGATATATGTCAACAACACTATGTCAATGTCGTGTATCGTCCAGGGGACATACCCGCGTCGTGTTATGTTTACACTCCTAGGCGTTCGTGGCGCCTCACGGGGTATACCCCGCGGTAGTGGGGATCATTCCGCGACGTTTATCATCCAGGCCTTGGCGACATATATAGAGAAATCACAGTGCTTCCTACACCAACTGTCCAACTCCACTAATTACTCTCAACTTCAGGGTGGGCAATCGCTTCAAGAAAACCCCGACCTCCTCCAGAAGAAGAAACACCATTCGCACAATTAGACCACTCACACTACCTCCCCAAGTTACACACAGACGTGATCCTAGTGCGTTTAAATTACCACTCCGGCAAGAATTGCAGTAACAGATCGTCGGTACAACATGTTTTCGACGTATCACTCGAGACAATAGCCAGCCCTTAATTACCGGGAGGCATCGAGCTCGCCGAAGAAGACCGGCCTGAGAGAAGAGGACACAGAGACCAACGGCAACCAGCAGAATCAGAATCAGAATCAGAAGCAGAAGCTGCATCAGCGGTTCCAAGGCCACGCCACGGCACGGTGGCGGCAAACGAGCGTGCACTGCGACGCGTTACCATTGTCATCCATTTGTTCGTACAAATCCCTGGCTATAATCATTTAATGCTCACATTCATCGCGGCTACGACGACGGCATTGTGCTACCGGCGGTGCATTAGTCTCTCGCACGCATGCACGCCCGCGTTCCCCGGCCCAAGGAGCTTAAGGCATTAGGGTGAGCCTCGTGCGAACGTCGTGATACCAACCTCCCCCCTACCGCCACCCTTTCTTTCTTTCGTCGGACCATTCTTCGCGGGACAAAAACACTTTGACTAGGAGTCATTCTGATCTGACCCCCGTCTTCAATTCCGGGAGATGGCGGGGTCACGCGTCTTTGATAAACGTGGATGCAATTGTGTTGGGTGAAGTGTCAACTTTGACAATCGTGGGTGGACATCTAGACCCGAAGACGCTGCGCCGGTGGTCAGACATTTTGGAGAAACGTGTGAGCGAAGGAGATACGGACCTGGGCGGTCAGACAATTTGTAGACAGGTGTTTCCACATTGGCTTCTTAAAGGGTCAGACAATTTTGAGAGGCATGTGTCTAAATGGGCTTCTATAATCTAGAAGGGTCGGGCAATACTGAAAAAGTATAGTCTTAGATGGCCAGGCAATTCTGAAGAACATGTACGTAAATCTTGACCTAAAGCCTCAGGTGGTCAGGAAGTTTGGAGAAATGTGTGAGAGCGAAGGAGATGCAGATCTAGGCGGTCAGGCAATCTTGAGAGACATGTGTTTAATGGGCTTTTATTAGTTTGCAGGGTCGGATAATTCTGAGAAAGAATAGTCTGAGGAACATGTAGGTAAATTTTGACCTAAAGCCTTAGGTGGTCGGGCAATTTGGAGAAACATGACTATAAAAGGACTGACAATAATGAGAAGGATGCATCTGAATTGATAAGGTGGTCAGACAAATTCGAGGAACATATATGCAGATCTGAATCTAGAGCCTCTTATGGTCAGCCATTTTTAGGTGAAGTATGTATGAAGAACCTACAGCTTGAGGTGGTCAGGCAATTTTAGGAAAGGTATACAAAGGAGCTACAACTTCACATGGTCGGGCAATTTTAGGAAACATTGTATTTAAAGAACCCATAATCTCATATAGTCAGACAATGTCAGGTAAAATGTGTGTTTTGGAACTATAGCATCAAATGGCCATACAAGTGTAGAGAAACTGTAAATTTGAATGTGCAGCCTCTTATGGTCGGACAATTTTAGGAAAGATATGTACAAGATCTGTCAATTTTGAGAAATACGTGTCTGAATCTAAACCCACAGGCTCAGGTAGTCAGGCAATTTCAGGAAGAACGCACGTGGAAAGGTAACTACACATGTATATTACTGCAGCGAAGCAACCCATTCAACGACCATTGTGTGGGGCAGCTTTATTTCATTCTCATATCACGCCATCTCCACCTCATTTGTAAATGCATCATCTCGTCTTATCTGAACCTCCATCATCCTCATTGTTAAATTTTTATGAAAGAAGAAAATCATGGGGCAGCTGAAAGGCTTGCGGATTTTGAATATTTTGTCCCGAATTCGAAGAATTCAATGAAGCATTTAATTAAACGCTATCTTCTGCATCTTTGTGTTAATAATATAAGGACTGACCTAGTAGACTTCCCCTCAGCAGAGTTCATAACAATACTCTATACATTATCTATTGTCTTATTCTAATTGATACCAAATTTCATTTGCTATTATTAATGCAGATGGCATCAAGATTCTGGTTCGGGTTTGATCAGTAAATTATCTGGAAAAGATAGCGAGGAATGTCAACAACACGGGTCTTGCGAGCGTCAAGTATCGTCCAGGAGACATACCCTAGCCGTGTTATGTTTACACTGCTCGGCGTCCGAGGCCTCTCGAGCTTCGTGGCCCCTCGTGGGGATAATTCCGCGACATTTATCATGGAGGCCTTGACGACATATATAGAGAAATCACTGTATTTACCTTAAACTAAGCTCTAAATATTATCTAACACCATTTCCAGTGACGGACCATGTCGGGGAGCATCATAAAGGTGATTCCAAATCCAAATTGGACTCCACCTGGCCCGAAATCCTTTCTGATCCCCTCCGACCGATTAATCTCCCCGCGCAGGAAATTCCTCCGCGGCCATTGTGACTTCGCGTGGGCGGATGGCCGGTTGAGAAATGGTACCTGGCCCCGATTTCCTAGCGTTTGCTCGCGAACGGCTCTCTTTCGTTTCGCCTCCCTGTTTGTCCCTCCTCCCGTCCCTCTCCCGGCAACGTATCTCGAGGACACCTCGAGGCCGGTAATCTCCGAGTTACGTTTTCGTGCGGCGACCACAATGGACACTCTCCGCCTCGTGGTCCCTCCGCGCTTTTAGCGGCAATCTAGCGACTATGTGTGCGCACCGTACACGCAGAGCGCAGCGCAGCTGAATGCCGCACGCACACCGAGCGTGCGAGAGAGCTGCGCCTCTTTGTGGCACGCTCAAAGAGCACAATGTCCATAGTCCCCGGCCGACAATGGCCTCTCCGCAACTGGTTAATATCAAGGTTGTTTGAAGGGTAGAGACCGCGAGCCAGCGGAATCCGCGGTGCCGCGAACCGTCGTCGTCCCGAATCAGGATTCAACTGTTCGGGATCGATCGAGGGACGTTTTCCTGAGTGCTCGAGAAGTGCCAAAAGTTTGCCAGAAATGTTCGCAGTCTAAGAGTTCAAGGTCGAGTAGAAGGTAAAAATTAATACAATCAGCTCTTGGTCGTTTAAGGGCTTTAATTCTTCTCCTTTGTCGCAGAGCTTGAACGATATCAAGTGGCTTTAGGGATGTTCAAAAGATGAGTGAAATAATAAATATAAAAAAAATTATATATTTATATTTAGAAATATAAGTATATAATATTTTTGCTTGCTGCAAAATAATTTTCTGCATCAATTGCGACAGATAGGAGCCAAGTAAATAGTATAGAGAGTTTATGTTAGGCCTCCCATCGGGCCTAATATAAATTGCTAGTACTTTAAACTAGCTTGTGGAAAAGTAGAATTTAATTATAACACCTGCAACTCTGGGCTAGAATGGCCCCCTCCATTTGTTTTGAATGTTGAAATGGCTTTTGCTCTAAAATCGTTCTCGGAATGATTTTATCTAGTCTTACAGCTATGGGACTTGTTTGAAAAACGTCCTGAGCGTTTACAATGGAGAGTCCGGTAGAACGTATGTACGTTTATTGGTTCTTAGCGCTGTGAGAGGTGATAGTGAAACAAATGATGGTAGCGAACGTGTTAAGCGTTAAAAGTCACCGGCGGTTTCATCGAGGTAAACGAAACAGAACAACTTTCGCTGATTCTTAAGGAGATAAATAAGCGGTTAAATCATTCGAAATACCGAGCAGTCAAAGCAACTGGTTTATATTTTCTTGTATTATCGGAGTACATTTCGGTGGACATTTATGTGTAATATGGGTGTGCATAAATCAAATTATTGGATAACTTTCTCCAGAAGAAGTTTTATATTTTCAATTTTGTAAAGTGAGAAATTCAATGTATCCAATTTGGATCCAATCGACAATTCTAATGGCAATTATCAGAAATGTTACCCCAAAAATATTAGGCCAATTATAATGTTCATAGTTCAAAGCGAAAGAGATCTTAGAAAATAAATCATTGATCCGTAATAACTTTCCGGTTTTACAACTACGGCCCACAAAAGTGTTACTTTTACTTCCATATAAGACCGAAGTTTATATAATTAAATTTTATCGGTCTATTAATAGCGTGTTTATGTAAAATAGTCGTATATAATTATAATAAAGGCCATAATCGTCGAACTTTAGTGAACAGGAACGCCAATTAGGCATGAAGATGCTATTAAAAAATAGATAAAATCAAACTGAATATATTTCGTCTATACAGGCACGAATACTTTAGTGCACAAAAAAACTTAACATAAAGTTAATCCATGTAATTGGGCAGCAATAAAAAAAGATAGCACGTAGAATCTTTTATGGGCCACTGTAACTCACGATCTAAGTTACCGAGCATAAATAGGGCATCGTGAGTGGACTGCCAATGTTTATGCATTTTTCATTTCAGTGCACAAATTTAAAAAAAGGCAGGCTCAAATGAAATTTATTCTGTAGAAATTATGAATTTTATACAAAATTTTATTTCCTTCGACAGGAAATTACCATTTAGGAAATTTTTTTATTTTTATCTAGGAAATTTTCCTATTTAATTCAACTAAATTGTGAACCTCTGATATTTAACCCCTTGCACTATATTTATTTTACAATTACAATAATTAGAACTTTCTTGGTGCTTATAACTCACTAGGAAAATAAAATAAAATTGACATTTATTCCACACCCACGTATTCTCCAATGGCTAAATATTGATTACAATAAAGTAGAATTTTACTACAATTTAAAAAGCATTATTTAATAAATTCTGTTCAGTCTCTTCATCGCGTGTCTGATTCCATAGTTAAATATAGTTGATTTCTCAGGAACCAGAATGTTTCATATTTGAAGTAACCGATGCAAGGTGGTATAAATCAATAACAGTTTCATCTAGTATTGCAGACAGGAAATAATTATCCGATCACCCATGTTTCCCTGATTAGTTCGGTTAATCGAGTTTCCACTGTATCTAATGTCTCGCAGTTGAATGGTATTTCGAGGGGAGAAATAAAATAAAGGGACAACAGTGGTCCAAGAGAGGATACTTTGCGCGCGCGTAACCACGAGGCAACCGGGCGAAAAAGGGACGCATAGCGAGCGAGAGAGGATTAATTAAAAAGCATATGGTTCCCTTAAAAATATAAGGTGGGCGGTCCTTTGCGCAATTTGCAAACAAGGCCGCGTATCGGCGGTCGGTTCAAAGGGGAGAAGGAACGTGGATGGATGGCAGAAGAAGATGAAGCGAGAGAGAGAGAGAGAGAGAGAGAGAGAGAGAGAGAAACCGGAGAAAGAAGGGAGAAAGGAAGGGACAGCCCGTGCAAGCGGAAAGGGAGATTTTGTTCTCAGGGGAGTAGTCAAAGTAACGTCGCCCTTGTCACGACGACACGGGCATCAAACAAACTGATGCTCTCCGACGTCGACCGACGTGTATTATAGTGCGCCCGGGCAGCGTCGCCGTCGATTGCGATCGAGGGATTAGGGTGGCGAAACAAACAGGGCAATAGTGTTCGATCGTAGCTGCGATAGGCGATCAATTGCGGATCCGAAGCCCCGGGACTAATTGCCGGATCATTACACATTGTTCTCTTACCATCATTCGACTATTGCACATCTATAGATTCTAATTATCTGAGGTTCGATCGTTGCAATTATTACACCCTTGCTCGGAAGCCTCTGGATTTATTTGTTACCTGACTACCTTGGCTCAATTTCTATTTGTTATAGTGAGTCAGAGTTTCTACTTAACATTCCTTCTATTTTTGTTCAATTATCGAAATGGAATCTTTATTGGCGATTAGGAGACAAAATAAACATTTTCTACCTACATTGCAACAATCTGGAATGACATAGAAATCGTTTTTTTTTCACAATGTGTTTAACAAGTTGAAAATAATATATTTTTAAATTCTTCTAACGTCTTCACTGTTTTAATTTACACCTACTCATTTTTGTCACGAACGCACAGAATCCGCAGTCTAATCATGAGTTGCAGTGGTGGTCTACAAAAGTGTGAAACAGTACAGTGAATTCTCGATATATGTCAACAACACGGGTCATGCCAGCGACATATATCGCCCAGGAGATACTATTCTTTGATCCACGCTGAACGTCGTACCCTCTCGAGCTTCGCGGCCCCTCACGGGGTATACTCCAAGGTAGTGGGGATAATTCCGCGACGTTTACCATCTAGGCCTTGGCGACATATACAGAGAAATCTCTATTTTTATTGGTTTTTAACACTACAAAGACGGACGACTTCGATGGTTGTACGGATGACAATGCATAGTTCCGTTTAAGTAGTTGTTGCTCAATTTTGTCAAACATATGTTCCGAGACATTTTATTTAGTTAACTAATTAGTCTTCAATTCAAATTAATCGTCAAAAATTGCGGAACTAGAAGATGCTTTTGAACTGCTGGGTTGAAATGGACCCAAGTACCGCCGTCCCAAGTTTCAACAAGTTTCGAGCCACACGAATTTTGACTGCTGCACCCTTATTCAGGGAATAAAATCGTAGTGCAGGGGGTTAACTACAATTGTTTGAAACTAGGACCACCATCCTGTGCCACAAAACCCGAAAGAACAATTTTCCACTGAACCGAATAAATATCCTAATACTTGCAGACAAAGCTGCACGCATTTCCAAGCATTTGCTTCGCTGCATAAATGAACAACCTAACGCAATGAACGAAAAGAATCTCTGAAAGAGGGTGGTTGGAGCGTGACCGAGGCAGAGCGCATTAAATGGAAGGCCGCCGTAAAGTAGTTATAGTTATTCCATCTGCCTTAATCTTCTCGCGAACGGATTTTTTAAAGTCAAAGAAAAAGATTAAATTTTTCGTTCGGTTAAGATATAATCAGTGCTTTCATGCGAACTTCTTGTTTTCACTGTTGACAAATTCTGTAGTGAACAGTTCTCCAATAGATATTAATCTTCTTTTTTAACACTAGGTTTACGGAGCATTAAAAATGACTATTTTACATTACTTTATAAAAATAAGAAGAATGTGTCTATCCAAGTTTTCAGCCATTTTTTAAATAATATATACCTAAGGAAATAAGATTGTTGAGTAATTCCACGTACATGGATCTTCACAATCTCAATAATCGTAAATTATAAATATTAGAACCCGTCATTTTGACGGGTCCTGTAAACCTAGTGTTAAAACAATGTTAATTTCAAAAATCGATTAAACATACATGTACAATATATAGAGTGCGGATCTTTATGCAAAATAAAAAATGTTTGCACCGATTGCAAGACGCAAGAGTGAAATAAAAATTTACTTCTCCTTTTAATTATTCTATTAAGTTGAAACCACTTCTTTCTAACATTATTAAGTTGAAACCACTTCTTTCTAACATTATTAAGTTTAAATCTCTCTAATATGTCCACTGCTTTAAATTGTGGTTACCCATTTTTCTCATAAACGCATAAAGTGCGCAGTCTAATAATACAGTGAAATATCGATATATGTCAACAATACGGGTCTTGTCAGCGTCGTGTATCGTCTAGGAGACACGAACCGTTTTATGTTTAAACTCCTCGGCGTCCCCGGTAGTGGGGATAATTCCACGACGTTTGTCATCGAGGCCTTGGCGACATATATAGAGAAATCTCTATATAACAAAGAACAGAAAAATGAATGTGCTCGGACAAGTTTTAAAGTAAAATAATTAATAAAATAATAAAAATTCTCTGATTCGGAGCGCGCAGAATGAAAGATGTGAAAAATGTCCCTAACCGATTCCGCGAAAAACAAGGTGCGGGACACGGTGCCCGTTAATTTCTCATAATTCGGGAGGGCTGGGGCGGGTGCCGGGCAACTAGGGTTCGCATAATTTTTCTTGTTCTGTTTGAAGCGCTTTTGACCCCGGCCGGATTCTTGAAGCATCGACGCGTAATTACGAATCAGGCCGCGGGCGGCGCGGCGCGGCGGTGTGCGCCGCTTAAGACCGCGCAGGGTTTACACGGGTGTGAATGAGATTTAACGAGAAAAAAATAAGGTTCCTTGGCGGCGACCCTTTGCCGCCGATTATGGCACGAGTTGCTGGCGCACGAACCTAAGTAACCAGCCGGCTGAACACGGGATACGCGCGATAATCCGCGTAGCCATCGCATCTTAATGAGACTTCTAATGCGCTCTCAATTTATGTAATTTTCAAGTCACTTCTGGTTGCTCGTTGTGCACGGCGCAGCAAGATTGCCGACGGTTTTCTTCGGGAACGACGAAAGCCGAAGGACTCGGCCAGGTATAATTAAGTTGCACGAATTTTTAATTGTACGATTCTCGCGCGATTCTTATCTTGCTGCTAGGGTTCGTTAGAGTGCCACTGTTCTGGAATCAGCATCTGATAAGAATGGTTATTGAGTGGGCTGCGGATTCTTCCAACTGCGAAGATAGTCCTCGCGCTGTTCTGTTTGTGGATTTTCTTTGACATTTACAATAAAGTTCCTAATCGTACAGGTTTGGAGGAGAAGAATTTTCATTTTCTGTGGAAGAATCGGTGAAGTTAAATCGAATACATTTTCTGTGTGCTTGAACACCTTTATGGTAAGTGTTGTTCAACCATTGATCCATATCATGCAATTTTTATTATTTATCGATTTCCTCGAACATATTTTTCGAGGTATTTATTGTAGGTACAGTGAGTTCTCTGTATATGTCGCCAAGTCCTGGATGATAAACGTCGCGGAGTTATCCCCACTACCGCGGGGTATACCCCGTGCGGGGCCGCGAGGTCATGCCTCCTGGACGATACATGACGCGTGTTGTTGACAGATATCGAGAATTCACTGCACTTCTAAGTGATCCGCCTGATATTTATACTGTTAAAAAAAATCGATAAATAATCGCCGAAGTGATCCCAAGTATGTCCCCGTTCATAATTAAAACACAAATTGTATCTATTCACAGCTAAAATGAATAAATGAAAAATTGCGATGACGTTAGAAGAAATTTTTATTGATCGACTTCTAAAAATTATTGAAGGAAACCGTTTACTTTTATTTAATTTCTAGACCATTTTTATTTTGCATAAAAATCCGCAATGTATGAATTATCGTCAGACGTGTGCGCATTTCGAGGGTGAAATAAATGTTTTCATGAGCCTGTGGCCTTTTAAAAATTTATTTTAGCGATTGTCCGAAATTTTGATACGAGTATTTCGAATTTATTAAAGATTTTCAGGGTTCCGCGTAACCTCCGCGAACGTGCAGAAATGTCGCGAAAAAGTCAACGTAATTGCTGGCAGCGGCGGATGTTATCGCGCCGAGGCGAAAGAAGGTCGCTTATCGTTTTCGGCCGGTGCGCGGCAGCGCAATATTTCGAGACTTATAATTTCTCAAAGATGCGGCCGCGAAACGAGAGTAAAACGGGAGTCGCGCGGAATATTGGCATAAATTACCGCGCCGCGAAAAAGCCCCCAATTACATGCAAATTTATATGGAGCGCGGCGTCATTAAGATCGCGAATTACGCGAGATCGTGAACTCCCGGGCTTTCCTCGAGCGAACGCGTGCTATTTCCCACAGCAGGCGTAATTGTTCGTTTATTTTACGATTAACCGAGTAATCGACAGCCTCTTATTTACAGTACGCGATTCTGTATTCCACGGTGCTGTTCAAAAATTTGAACGGAGAATTTATTTGAGAGAATCAAAATTCAAAATTCATTGTAATCTTTTAATGTTTTTATGTTCTATTATGCAGAGCCTTGCATCTTGTACAGCCTAATCTGAGTTTAATATAGTAAAATATTAATAATATAGTATATATAATATAGTCAAATAATCCCTTACAGGAGGAACGCGTCCGACAATTGCATTTATATTATTATTTATCGATTTTTCTTTAAATTTTTTCTCATTGCTTTTCAAAAAAAAAAAAAGGTATTTCCATTCCAATAACTGCGTTGGTCGTGTGAAGTTAATCCAACACATTTCTGCATTTCTGCACGTAACAGTGCCCCATTAAACATGATTGACAGCCTCGAAAAACCACATTCATACTGCAACCTGCTTTATAGCTAACGTTTCCCTCATTCGGATAGCCTATACTCCTTGTTCAATCCTAAAGATCGATAAAATACAATTTTATCGTAACCCATGCAAAAATAAAAATTTTATAGTAACAGCCTGGTATTGTGCAAGCAGTTTGCACAATAGGCTCCATTTCATCAGATCGAGAATGCAGATAAAATACAAAACAAATCTAAGCACAGTGCCATAGAAAAAATTCTATGCGACAAACTGCCAGTAAATAATCTCTGGATTGTAAAAATGTAATCAATATCTCCCTAAATGGAGGCTTGATAGTACGGCGCAACGACGGGATACAAACTTTCAATATTTTATAGTTTCTTCGCACGGTCCCACGCTCCGGCTTTAAACAAAATTTACAAGCCGCCTAATCGAACGCGATAGACGCCTTTCATCCGCCACTCTGCTACACTGTGAAACCTAGAATCGTATTATCACCTACACAGACAATAAATCTATTCTCTAAACAGGGCATTCGTGGCGTGTTTCACTTTTATCGTAAATCCATCGCCATCTAGGAGGATTAGCTTCACGCATTCTGTACCGGGGACGTACATGTGGCGTCCAATGGTTGATCAGTTTCACTATACAGCAAGTATGTACTACGAATAAATGGCAGGCAACAACATCATGAAATGAACGTATGTTGTACATTTGAAATTTGTAAAAGTAGGAAATGATGGCCGAGCATTTCCATGAACGTCTTATTTAATCTTGATGATGATTTTCCTGAATCAATTTAATTATTTAACTCCTCCTGAATCAGTTTAATTAATTAATACATAAGCTGTGAGGTTGGATCCTTAGACATTAAACTAATTGATCGAATGATGATCATTTAATAAAACAATCAAGATTCTGGATGATATCAGACAACGTGTTAGACAATTCTCGGAGATTGCAAAATTTTGAAAACTGGAATGCGTTTTAATTACATTCCTTATGAATACAGACATTTCTTGATACAATCAATGGCTTAGAAGATAATCTATAAAATCTTATTGTTAGAGAGTCTAATGGCATATTTTTCCACTATCCTATAAAGCCCAAATTTTGCACAGATTATTTTAATGTTAAAGAGTTTAGTGGCATATTTTTCCACTATCCTATAAAGCCCAAAATTTGCACAGATTATTTTAATGTTAAACAATTTGATGGCCTATTTTTCCCCTGTCCAGTCAAGCCCAAAGTGTGCACAGACCACATTTTTATTAATTAGAACAGTTCCAGGGGACGTCACAAAAGGGATTGCAAAAACCAAGACCAAGATTCTATGGATCAATCACGAGGATACCAAACGTGTTAACACTACTCAAAGATAGTCAAATTACCTTCATCCACTTGCATACTGAAACTCATAGTGCGTGGCATGTTCGTGGATCTTATGATCTATCTTTCCCTAAACCGTTCCAATATTCTATGAAGGAGGAACGTTCGATTAACCAAAATATTTTCTCAAAGAAGCTGAGCAACGAAAAATTTCCAGTTGCGAGGGCGTTAACACGTTCGTCGATCGCCGCGGTTCCAGAAACCTCGAACAATGCCCGAATATTAACCCATCGATCGCTATCGTCCCGCCTACTCCTCTAATTGAGGCTGGCCCGGCGAGGCATCGCCATTAGTCGGCCGTCAAATTTTATTCGCGGACAATCTTTATAATTCGCCTTATCGTCCGGGAAAAGGGAGCTGCTCCGTTCGGAATTGTAACCATTCCATTAGCACGGTAACAAAATAAACAGAGCGAGGCAAACCGGTAAATTGTACCTCTGGTTCGATCGTCCAAAGTGGTTCGTACTCGGGAGTGCACGTTTCGCTCTCTCGTGAAGTACTCTTCCCTCCCTTTCCCTCCACCCTCTCTCTCTCTGGCTATCTCATTTTCTCTCTTTCTCTCGTCCCACACCCTTTCTCCCCCCCCCCCCCCCCACACAGTTTGGAGCCCGTTCCCCTGTCCCTCTTTTTCTCTCGTTCCCGGGCTACGATCCTTTTTATTCCACGGGAGGAGAAGCAGTGCCATCAGAGAACTGCGAGAAGAGGCTACCGTAGCTGTATCCGTGGGATGTGCGCGAGTGTTATGGGGGATCCGAGGGGGTTACGGGGGATCGGAGGGGGATGACAGGTTGCCCCCGTCCTACCCGGGGGAGCAGCAATTTATAAATAATTGAGCCGAGTCCGGTAAAAAATGAATTACGCGTCCCTGTACAATATGAGGAGTTGCTTTACAGTAAAACGAGCCGGGGACCCGCGAGACCCGTCGCCGACAGCAGCCACGATCTGGATCCGCCGGAGACCTGGAAACGAGAGGACACAGAGGCTAAGAGAGACTGAGAGACAGAGAGAGAGAGAGAGAGAGAGAGAGAGAGAGAGAGACCGGGAGAGCACCGTCGATCGAGAGATACAGAGACACCCGGCGGGGGATAAAGGAAGAGGAAGTAACATAAGCCGCATCAATTTTGCAATTGGAGAATTTTATGTTCGCCTGCGGCCGCCATATATTATGAACGAGCCGCCACCCCCTCCCTTTCTTTCTCCTTCCCGAGACACGTTGGACTCTCGCAGGAATTTGATCTACCGGATACAAAAATTATGAAGGATTTCGGTGGGGTGTGATTTTTCGAAACACGATTTTCCTGTGCTTTAGTTTTGTCTGGCAGGAATGTACACCTGGTTAACTGTAAACCTACCGGTCAAAATGGCCGGTTTCAGATTTTTTATTTTACTACTAGTGAAATCGTAAAGATGATTTCATGGGAAATGACTAGAGAAATATATTTAGCAGAACCGCGGAAAATCCAAATAAATAGAGTCACGTCATTTTTATAACCTGTATTAATCACTTTTAAGGCTCGGTAGGTTCAGTGTTAAACGATAATAAGCAGACTGCGGACTTTATGAATTTATAATCAAAATGGGTAGATTAAAACTAGATAGCAAAACTAGAAAAACATTAGAAGAATTTAAGGACACTGTTATTCTTACTTTCGACTCGATGATCAAGAGAGAAAATGTACTTTTATTTAACTTCAGTTTCTTACAATTGACTCGAACAATTCTTATTTAGCATAAAAATCCACAGTTCAATAATAAGTAAGAAGAAAATTGCGTTCGTCCAAGGTAGAAGTTCCACATCTATAAATAAGCTGTCGCTCTTTATGGAAGTAACCTTTGGAAAGGTCCTCGAGAGAAATGAAACGAATGTCCCTCCATTTCAGATTTTGTTTAAAATATTGCAACTATCAGTGCAGGAAATGAAATTTTATTTTACCGTACAATTTCAAACATTCCGACCGACTAACATGTCTTCTCCATTCGATAGGAGCGGAACGCGTTCGCATTTATTAAATTAACGTGCGGATCGCGTTCTCGATCGCACGTCACAAGGATCGGGCCGATCGATTAACCCTTTGCACTCGAAGCTATTTTAACTCCAAAACCAAACATTTCTTCCGACCTAGAATATTTCCCCTGTATACATTTTTTTCATGTTATACATACAAAAATGGTGTAATTTATTCGTAATGCCGAAATGTATAGTAATTTATTAAATACAAATAAATTTAATAATGCAAAAAATATTTTGAATAATGATACAGCAATTTTTAGTGGCGCCTTACAGTCGCCATTCGAGTGCTAAGGGTTAACACTATTCCTACCAAACTGACCTTGGCCGATCAAATTGACCTTCTCAAACTTCTGCGTAGAATTTTGTACGTACAACATGATCACATCGCTATTTATCTTTACGACTTTTACTAGTATGTATACATTGTATTTTTCAGTATTTATTTCTCGTCTTATTTTTTTGTTTTCCAAGAAATATATGTATCCTGTCCTGCCCACCGCGGCCGGTCAATTTGACCGAACGAGATGATATGGTATTTACACTTCTAAACCTAAACAATCAGTATAAAAGAAAGACTATTCTCAATGTGGCATGGCCATTATTCTCATTATTGAATGAGACGCTATCAAGTTACGCGCATGCCTGGTTCATAATACTGTTTCACGGCAAATGCATCCAAACCGCAAAGGTGGACGACACGGTACAATTTTGTAAATCGAGGGGACAGCATCGCAGTGTTTTTTATATAATTGTAATTATATAAAAATAAATTTGTATCGTTATTTTATGGAAGTTGTTCATCTACTGATTCATTCAGCAACAAATTGACTATTATCCACGTTTCATTATATTAACCCTTAACGGACGAATGCCGCCATATAAGCGGCATGGCACTTTTACTTACTGAATCCAAAAATCATCTTGTTATCCTATTACTCTGAATATATATTAACACGTTCGCGGACGCAAATGCTATAGCATTCATTTTCATAGTGATGCAAAATGACGTGAATGCTGTATCATTCAAATTTTCAAGCCAATTTTTATTCATTTAATTTTATACAACCTTAAGTTTTTGTGATTAATAAACATTTCAAATTGAAATTTGTTTTTGTAATTAATATACATTTCATTTGTCATTACTAATGACAGTTAACTTATTATTATTATTGTTTATTTCTAATCAGATTTCGTATAGTACTAGTTTCAAGAAAAATTGCCCGTCTATTTTTGCAGCTCACTGAAATTTCTACTGTCCGTGAACGTGTTAATAAATTTTCACTAAAATATAAATATTTTCCTGTTTATACTTGATATAAAAATGTTGAGTCCACGGTTTCTCCTCGTATGAAAAATAGCTTGAACCTGGTGGGAAGTAAACTTGAAATACTTCCGGACCGTTAAGGGTTAACAATAACTTTTTTCAAGGACCGGTCATTTTGACCACGCATGGTAGGAATAAGTATACAAGGTGTGTCGGTGGGTTTAGCGTAAATTTCGTTGAATTCGATGGTAGCCGAAGCGGAATTTCGATCGCGGGAGTTTCATTATCGGTGGTAGGTCCGCGACGGGGAAAAGTTCGACATCCCTCGTCCATCTGTATCGGGACGAGAAGCCGCCCCTTAATGAAGTTGTAAAAGGTCGAGATGAACGTAACGAGCTCCGCGGCCAACTGGCAAGAGGAGACAGTCGGATTGCAACAAAAATGCCGGCGGTTGGGGCGAAACAAGAAGTTTCTTCTTTTCATTCGGGGGGGGGGGGTGCAAGCCGACTTTAGAAAGTGGCATTTCGCATTCACCGATGGACCGGTTTATCATAATTGGCCCGGCAGGCCAATAACCGAGTCATTATTCCCCGATATTTTTGCGACGACGTTGCTGCAACCTGTTAAACATTGAATGGCCGGTAGTCGTTACGGTAAAATGTATACACAGGCGGTTCGTAATTCTTCGCGCACAATCGGACACAAAAAACAATCCCTCGGCGGGGAGAAAAAATTGATCCGGCGCACGATACTTCGCGCCGGTACGTTTCTGAAAAATTAGCAAAAGGTATACCGACACACGGAAATCGCTTTTTTTTGTTGTTGCCGACCCACCTGCCACCTTCGTCAAACTTCTCTCTCGACCGTGCGAATTGCTTCTTTCACATTATTGCACGCCAGCGCCGGCGATAAGCATACTTCAAACACGATCGAAATGCCAGGTCAAAATTGGAGTGGGGCGCCTGGGAGTGTGCTGATTTTTTACAATTGTTTCATACTTGTAATCGGCAATATACTTAATCAGCCATGTATCGAAACATATTATGAGCAGTATGTGCGAAAAGTAGAAACGGTGAGTCATGGTCAGACACCTGAGACAATACGCATTCAATAGCAAGCTTGTCTTGAATATTTTTGGACTAATTTTTCTCAAAATTTCGTTACTCAAGCATATTGTATTGAAAATCTCAGAGGATCGAAATAAATTCTATCATTTCATATTTGTAAGATAAAATATTTCAGCCACTCTTAAAATAAATGGATAAAATGATGAGTTGAAATAAATGGATATAATAAGAGGTTAAAATGAATGGATAAAACTTGAAAAATTTCTCCTCATATATGTCATAATTAGATAATGAAAATGAGTGATGTCAATTACAAAATAGTGAGAACAGAATTCAAAAATACTGTTGTATCGTTTTCAACTCAATAAAATTATTAAGAAATGAAAAGAGGGACTGTGTGTGTGGCTCCCTGCATCTTGCAATTAGTACAATTTTTATTTTGCGTAAAGATCCGCAAGAAATCCTGATTATATATGGTAAGTACATTGGCTCTGCACCTGTGTTAGAAATAGAGCGGTGCGAATGTGAAAAAATAAAATCTTTCAGATCTCCTTGGACGTTTCTGTGGTGGGGGAGGGGGTCTCCTTTGTTTCCCGGATATTGCCCGAAGGAATTCGAAAACGGGCCGAAGATCAGGTCCCGAGGATTGCTCTATGGAGCAGGGCAATCGCGAGCGATCGCTGAAGAGGGACAACGGGGGTTGGAGAAAGGAGATTCGGTGGCTCGAAACCGTACAAGCGGATTATACGTTTTCCTTCGTATTAAAATACGGCAGGTCTCAAAGGGAAAATAATGTCTCCCTGATTACTCGCTTCGGTTCAACTCAAACCACCCCGCCGTCCACCCCCTCGCTACCCCTATCCCAGTCATTCCCCTCGTTTCTCGTCTCTTTCTCTATGGCTCGCCCTCTCGTTGTCCCTGTGTTCACGATCTCTTCTCCCTTTTCTCCCTGTTTCTCTCTTTATCAGCGTTCCCGGTCCCGCCTCTTCCGCCAAAACGGGGATTAAAATGATGTTTGCGCGAAAGCCAAAAGCATTACCGACTTTATCTTCTGAAGTGCGCCGTACTACTCTCCCTTTTATCTGTCCTCGCTTCCATAATATTTGTTTCCTTAATTTCCGAGAACAGGCCCGGCCCACGGCTCCCTTCAGCCCTTGATTTCTTTTTCACCGCTCTCGGACGATGGAATTTTCAACACTGGAGTCCCCTCGCAATTCCATACCGAAATTGTAAATGTTATTTTCTAGCCTGCTGTAGAGATTTCAGCTGTTGTGCTAATTTTTATTGACGTTACGATACGCGTAAATAGTTATCTCGATCCTTCTTATTTTATAATATCAAATATTTATACATTACTGCGAGGAGCTCATAATTGTTAGCCGTAAAAATTGCTCCATTATTTTCACTAGGGTAAGGGACCCAACATTACTGTGGGGGTACCAATTACTGTGCCTGCATTAATTATATTTATATTTAAAGCATAAGGAATATTGAAAAAGGGATATTCAATTTTTGTTCGATACAATCGATTATATGTCTTTTTTAATGTTCATTATGCTTTAGAAATAAGTATAATTAATGCAGGCGCAGTAATTGGTACCCCTACAGTAATTGGGTCCCTACCCAACGATTGTCAGTTCGTACACACTTAATTTAATTTTTAATTTTTCGTTGTCTGTGGCGGACTTCCATGTTCCACGTACAATGGATAATTTACATCATACAAATTTTTATATTTTTTCTTAGTAAATACAATGAGTGTTTTGGTAGTCAAGATAAAATCGTCGAAGGGTTAACTTTATGTAAAAAAGCCACACTTTGAAATATGGCTGTCTTTTTGAAGAAATTGTTTTTGAATATTTTCCAGATACGCTAATGTAAGCCTTCGGAAATCAAGTAGTTACAGTAAGTCATAACCAGACACGTTAACCGACACCCAAGTCTTCTATAGTTTCTCCAGTCTTCTTTTTCTCGAAAATGAAGCTCCGTGTACAAACATTTATTCCTACTCTTAGAATCATCCACGTTGTGTCATAAAAATTGAAACACCCTGTATGCGCTCCATACACATAGAACACATGATTAATTTGTCTGGTAATTTCTGTCACATTTCTAGAAAATGAAATACGAAACAACTATACATAGTCTTCGAGGTATACCATTGTATAAATTGTCGAAAATGAAGGAAATACAGCATGAATAAAAAATGTGTTACGATTTATGTGGTAAGAAATTATTCCACTGTTTTAACGAGCCGTGGTCTCTATAGTGAACCAACTGCATACCTGTCTGCATTAAAATGCAAGGTGCGCAAGTTTCAGGAAGGAGCGGATTTATTAACAGGAATAAAATAGGTTATTATTCGCAATTAGCATTATAATATCAACACAATTTACCCAGCAAGTAATACAAACACACCAGTCCCATATGAATAGCAACGTTTTTTTGTGTGATCCAGAAAACATAATTCTTATAAATATTTACAAATATTAGAATATTAATTAAATTTGTTTCGTTTCATATTTTTGGAAGATACTTTTTTTGGTTAAAATTTGGTTAAGTAAATATTCCACAGCTTGTAGAAAATGAGAGAAAATAAAAGTGGCAAAAATATAATTTCAAACAGAGGAACAAAACTATAATTCCAAGTGAATATAATACAATATTATATTCTTATGTTTCAGCTCCTTAAATTGTCAAGGAAAATTTGCAACATATTGTAAAATCATACATGGTAGACCAATCAGACTGTGTTTATATTCTTGTGTCCCACTTTCCAAGATTGTTCAAGAGCAATCGCATTATCTAGGAAACAATGTGCTGCACGTTTAATTTTCCTATTAATTTCAATTTTGCACTGCAGTCCCGAGTTCGTTATCTAGGTGCACAGAGATTTGCCGGCGTCGATCCGCAGCCGTTCCCTCGGCGCTCGAAGAGATCTTCTCCCGGCGTGCACTGCCGTCTTCCTCGTTTTTTTCCTTTTCCGCGAGGGACCGGTTTCTGATATCCGCAGCGAGACCCGAAATTTGCTAATGACGCAATTATATCGTTCCGCGGGATCATTGAACCGTCCTAATTCGCCGGCGAAACCCGTTAAAAAATTTTGTCTCCGCTATGAATTCTACCGGCCGAGAGAGTCCGGGGCCCCATTACACCAAGAGATCCGTGAAAAACGAAACAGAAAAATATGTGTATATGCACACGCGTGTACACGCACACAAGCGTCTACACATACACGTATACGCGGCGCGTTCCCGTCGCCGTTCTTTCTTCTACCCGGGTTCCGCGGATCGTCCAGAGAATAACATTCGCACTTTACGATTATGGCTGCCTACTTTTTTTGTCAAGCTGGCCGGGGCTGGCTGTTGGTGTCAACGACAGATTCACGATCGGCTCCTCTGCTCGCGGACCAAAGAGCAGAGACTACCGGGGGACACGCGGTTCACTATAGTCACGCAGAAATTGGTAGTCTTCGATTAAATAGGCGAGGCGAATCGATGACCTTGACCTCTCCTCTTATGATCCCTTTAGGAATTACACTAGCTTCACGGAGCACCAAAAGTGACTGTTTTACATTACTTTATACAAGAATTGCCCTAATTTTTAGCCATTTTTATTTGAATAAAATATACACCCCCCACCGCAATAAATTTGTTGAAAAATTTCTCTTGTATGTATCGTTAGAATCTTAATAATTGTAAATTAAAAATATCAGAACCGGTAATTTTGACGGGTGATATAATTAGTAGCTAAATATTGATAATAGAAAAGTGTCATTTTATTTAGATCTAAAATAAATAATTCTGATCCAAACCTTCAACAGTAGTCCGACTCGATGCTATAAGAATAGAATTAACACAGAACCACTGCTTTAAATTTCTTAATATGCAATTATTGAGATTGTAAAAATACCTGCTAAAGTTATTCTCTCAAAAACAATTATAAAATTGTAGGAGTACATTGAAAACAATGTATATTTGAAAAAATTGCTTCTTTGGTAATGCTCGTTTAATTTTCCCTGGAATTATACCTCCGACGGGTAACCAGTGTGGTTGGAGAGAGATAGCAGTCTGTCTTCACTTTGCCCAGAAAAGTATGTATACGATTAGGATAGACGTTATTGCAGTGGCGTAGCATTATAGCGCGCGGTTAGTTCACTGACGTTTATTGCGTCCCAGGAGCGGAGTACAATGAAGGAAAAACTTTAATGGACCTTAATAAACTTGTTCCGTCGTAGATCCGATGACACCCCTAACAGGGGGAATAAATTTCTGTTTAATTCCACGGGGTGCGCGTTACCCCGGAGGAATGCGAATTTGCATAAAACTCTGCGCGGCCCTTGTGTGTTCTGCGCTGAGCTGTAAACTATGGCTTCTGAGGAGGTTGGTTTTTGAACAAAGGAAGGATTGGTTTCTTTATTGCTCGAGAATCCTCCGGGTGTAAAAAAAAAAATATTCTTTATACCGACGGACAGTGAATTTTATGCATGCGTGTAAAATAAAATTAGACACAGTTTCAGTTTATTTTGCTGAATTATTCGTGATCGAAGAATCTCCACTTTAATTGACAAGATTTAACATAAAATTCAGTGCACTTTCACTGTGTATGTTTTTTGGTCAATTTTTATCCGTGACTGAAGAATTTCGAATTTTCATTCGTGAAAAATCTATTTTTTCCAAACTTTTTCTTTTGAAAATCGCCACGATAACATTTGTAACTTTCCCACTACTTATGAATCTCCATTTTGTTTTTCCCAATCATTCGCAAGCGAAGAATCTCCACTTTAATTGACAAGATTTAACATGAAATTCAGTGTAATTTCACCGTGTTTTTTCTTTTTGGTAAATTTTTATTCGCGACCGAAGAGTTACGAATTTTCATTCGTGAAAAATCTATTTTTTCCAAATTTTTTCTTTGGAAAATCGCCACGATAACATTTGTAACTATCCCACTACTGATGGCACGTATGTATATGTGTTGCAAAGTTTCGGAAAAATGCGAACAGAAATACCACGTTTCTAATAAATTATGTAATGAGACAGAATTCACGAGTAACCTAGAAATTAATTCCATATGGGCGGAAAACTTCAAACACGAAATACACGTGTATTTAATCCGTGGTTGCGAGATTAAAAAAGTTTAATGAGATGTTTATCTTCTGCGGAATGTGATACAACCCCTAACGAAATAAACAAAAATTTTGCCGTTTCCAATATTCTTAAATGAGATCGCGAAATCGCGAATGTAATTATAAGTAACGGTGTACGTTTATTAATGAAGTAGTAATAATCCTTTCATAAATTGATAGGGTATTGGACATTTTTTTAAAGCTATGAAAGAGGAAAATAACAATTTAATTATAGCGGTAGCATTAATTCTGTGGGTGTGTTGGATAAATTTTTAGATATCCTAAAAATGTAGTAAGGCTCGTTCAATTAACATTGTTTATTATATAGAGTAGTTAGTTGTCGAATACGTTGATAATACTTTTACTAATTTTTTTTAAATAAATCGTACCGTCTTATTCGTATTACAAGTTTGAATAACTTTCTGTTTTTATTTTACTTCAGATTGGTTATATCCACAAACTTATTGGTAAACAATTGTTACCGATGTACAGTGTTTTCTCGATTTATGTCAAGAAGGCGGGTCTTGCCAGCGACATATATCGTCCACGAGATACTATCGTCCAGGAGGCCCCTTAGGGAGCATACACAGTGGGGATAGTTCTGCGACGTTTGTCGGCCAGGTATTTGCGACATATATCGAGAAAACGCTGTATAGGCTGCAGACCTTAATGCAAGCTAAACATTTTCTACATTAATTAAAAAAAAAAAAAAGAAAGAGGAGATCAATAGAAATATCCTTCTGTCTTCAGTAGTTTGCATAAATGAGAAATAGTTTTAATCGTTAGCAATCCAATTTTCTTCAAAAATGCATAAAACCCACAATCTAACGGTGTGTACCGAAGAATAGTACTTTCATCACCAGACACTCGAGTTAGTACCATAAACCCGAAGGGCACACCACGCTAAATCAGTTCAACCCCAAGAATCAACCCTCCGCGAGAATTCGCAGATTCCGATGCCCGCCTCTCGCAAGGTCACGTCAGCTTGCGAAACCCTCGAAGACGTAATCGTTAATTTCAGTTCCGAAAATCGCTGCGAAACACGTTCGCACATCTCGCGTAACTCCATTAGCGTGTGTCATGTTTATCGACGGCCGAGGGAGAACTCGAACGGAGAAAAGAAAGGCGAAAAATTCGACGGGACGAAGAAGACAGAAAACAGAGAGCAACCGGATCGATATTTGTCGTTGCAATTTGAATGCTCGGGCGTGCCCCACCTACCGGAAATCCCGTCGAAAGCGATGATGTAATGCGAATCGGCGCGGTTTGCACGGAGCTATCGTTTCTCATTGAAGCGCGGATGTTGTATTCGTAAAGATATTGACACGCCGCTACCAATGGTGCACCGTGCAAACAGCCGCGTCGACACGATGTACTTTCGCGTCGGTATACGTACACGTAGACGTACATGTGGGAGTCGCGTGTACGTGTTCGTTCCGTTTGTCAATAAAACGCGGTATCGCGCGTATCGGCTACGAAGGCGAAACGAACCTGGGCGATAAAGCGGATTCGCCCGGACACGTACGCGTACAGACGCGCACACGAGCGCGCGGAGCAGAATTTTCGACGATGGGAAAGGTTGTTCCCTTAATCTTATCGCTCCTCTGCGCAAACAATCGATCACGGGCTCGCGAAGATCTGCTGGGCGTTTTGCAACGATGAGACGGTGCTACGGTTTTTGGCGGTGACCGTGCTGTCATGCAGTTTTTTATTAATCGTAGATGTACGCACGAAATGTATTGGGTCGTCCCGAAAGATGCTTCTGCGATTTACGCACTTGTTATTGGTGGACAACGGGAAATTAATTCGTTATTTTATTCGTCGTTTCGCTTAACACTTTCTTGAAAGAGTTCCGTGAATTTTCATTGTGCGCGGAACGAACTTTCAGGACAATTTAATATATTTGTGCAATGTATACGGATTCCTCAGGTTATTTGAAACAACTTTTCCCTTGACGAAAAGTTTCTTCGCGGCTCTGTTCAGGAGTTATTAACGAAAAGCACGGACCAATCAGAGCGCGGCTTCGACTTGCCCTATGCCGACGCCGTGCTCCGATTGGCCCGTGTTTTTCGTCAATAACTCGTTAACCAAGCCGCGGAGGAAATTTTCGCAAAGGAAAAAGTGACTTCAAATGACCTGGAGAATAGCTCCTTCATTTTGTAATTGTTGAAAGTAAATTTTTACGTAGCTCTTACAGAACTTAAGAGTCCCGATATGTCATTAACGAAATATAAAAATGATTGTTGTAGGACACAAATCTTAATTTCAGTAGTCGGTAATTAACTTCGAAAGTTTTCATTTTGCACAAAGGGTCCGCAGTCTACTAATAACCAGAGGCGTTGAAGCAACTCTGAGCCTAAAATTGAAAAGAAAAAACGATCCCGATTGCTTTCGTAAAAATTTTTATTTCTGGTTCCCATTTTTCTCGGCACAAAGGGAAGACCGCGAGAACAGTTAAATTCGGAGCGGTTCGAAATGATCTTGGGCGGGCCCTCGCATAAACCCCGACAAAAGATGCTCATCCTTTTTATTTCTCCCGGTCGGTGTGTCACTCATAATTCTCGCGTTCTCGCGCGGCGAGGGTGGGGGAAAGGGGGAGGGGTGAGGTTGGTCCCGCAAGGTGTCTATGTAATGTGCTCGAGTATTTTGTCGCTGCTGCAAGCTTAATAAAAACGCTTTGAAGCGCGGCCACTGATATAAACTGCGCCCCGGAGCGCTAATAAAACGACCACGATGACGAACGGGTTCGATCGGTCGCGTTATTGTCGCGTTATTTTCGTTCCTCGAGGAGAGAACCCGTGTTCATAAACTGCTCGTAAAGTCCGGGGGAAAGTGTGGCCACGATAACTCAACTTTTCCGGCCGGCTAATTCGATTTTGGCCTGGGCAATCTCGCGAGAACTTGCTGCGAGCTCCCAGCTAAACGATGGACACTTTCAGTGGAGATATAGCGACCAATAACGGTGGAATTGTGGATGTACATATCTGTTCGGGGACACGGGTTGCAAGGGATAATTAGTGAACTATAGATGAAACATTTCCTGCGGCGAGAGAGACGAGAGTAATAAATTATTTTAATTTTTCTAAATTATTTTATTATTTTATATTTAATATTTTTAGTATGTTTAAATTCTCCTGTTCATGCTTGTTGCAAAGGGCATGAAATCCAAAGTTTACTGATTTGGATTAAATCGTTGAGAGTCAGGAATCTATATTAACCCTTAGGTCTCGAATGGCGACTGTAAGGCGCCACTAAAAATTGTAGTATCGTTATTCAAAATATTTTTTACATTATCAAGTTTGTTTGCCTTTCATAAATTACTAAACACTTCGGTATTGTACGAGTAAATTGCACCATTTTCGTATGTACAACATGAAAACAAATATATAGAATTTTTTTGTTAAGTAAAAATAAAAATATATTAAATTTTTGAGTTAAAATAGCTTCGAGTACAAAGGGTTAATATATATATATTCAATTTCAACCGCGTGGTGGAGAAATGAGGATCGGTTGCCATTATTCGTCTTATGTCACTGATTCTTCCATATCCCACGCCATTTTCTATTCCCTACTTGTTAAAGTTAATAATACAATGTTTATCTATATTAACACTTAATAATACCACCTTCTACCGACTCTCCACTAAAGAAGTGACTCGAATCTTGCAGAATATTTTGTAGTTAAAAATATATACATTTTTGGACAAAAACACTGTCGAAAGAAGACTGCGGATTTTATGCATTTATGACAAAGCTGAGTAGATCAAGTAGAAAACAGTAAATACAGTTAGAAAAATGAACAAATACTGTTGCATTGCTTTACACGATTATGAAAAAAAAATGTCCACGTAGCTCCTGTATCTTGCGATGAATAAAAATCATTTTTATTTTGCGTAACAAAATTTTTATTTTGGCTCTCGGTAACCGCGTCGGCTAAAAAACTGAATATTCCCAAGAGGCATTTTGGGACTCGGTTGTTTTGTCTTTGGCGAGTAAAGTGTGTCCTTTGGGGCGGTATTCGGGCTTGTAAACTACCGGGGAATATTCCGCGAGCAACGAACTCGGCGCGGCCAGCGATACACTCTCGATTCTCGTCGCACGGTCGAGAATCGGGAGAGTGTATCGAAAAAGAAATCCTTTGGAGCCGCGGTAAGAAAGGAAAAGGGAGAGAAATGAAGGCGCGTGCTTTTGTCGGTACGTCATTAAGACATCCGGTCACCGTGTACGGTCGTCGCGTGTGACGCGAGCCGGTATTTCAGAAATATCGAAATAAAATACGGGCCTCCGCGCCGCGAAAACAGAGGCGTTCCTCCTCGCGCCGCCCCCTCTATTATCCCCGTCGATGATCCCCGTATTTCATCTTTTATTCGGTATATCGTTCCCCGACCGATTATTTTTAGCCGCTTCTATTTTGTCATCGCCGATCTACCGATGGCGAGAGATACCTACGACGGCGCCTCCCGTTCTAACCCGTATATCATACTCGCGAGGAACGCGAAATATTCTTTTATTTTCCGACGATGTAATATCTCATGCTTCACGAACGGTTTAGAGACTGTTGCGCATTCTTATACTGCAGGAATTCTGGGTTAGGTATTTAGAAATTCAGATTGCGGAGCTAGGATACAGGGCTGTGGCACAGTGATTCTGGGCCCTAGGTCATTCATTTTCATACCCTATTTTCCGTTCGTTGCCCCGGGGCCATTTTCCCAATTAGTTCTCGATCGTGTTAATCATTTGTGTTTCTCGATTTTCTTTCATAGATTTGATCATTTACTTGCTTCGGTAATCATTTTCTGTGAGGCAGAGAAAATTAAAAAAATAAAACTCATCTCTCCTAATTCGAAATCTAATATTATTTCTCTGTGATTACAATGCACAGATTTTGAATTAGGAGAGATGAATTTTATTATTTTTTTTTAATAGTCCTAGTCTGACAAGTCCTAAAATATTTCCAAATTATTAGCAGGCTCCAATCACTGTACATGAATTTTTGTAGATTGTTCAATTCTAAAATAGGAATTGTATGTTACAGATTGTAAAAAATAGGAGATTGCTCAGTCAACATGGCCGATTGGTGGACCGATCGTAATTGAATTAGCAGTCCCGGACCAACAGACGCAGTGACTCACACGGATTTCGTTAAACAAGGATTGTGCAATATATTATGTTTCCTCGCGGTAATACTTAACGTGATGGATTTAACGAGACAGGATTTATCACACATAAATTCCTGTAATATTTCATGCGTGTCAGTTAGCTGATTTTATGAGAATGATGGAGGGAATTGGAAGTCGAATACCTAATCCGGCAGTGAAACGAATGACAAATTGGATGGTGACAAACTACAACAAATCGTATTGATCATCATTTATATCGAAAGTATCGTCCCATTCTACTTTGTGATTTGTGTCAATTATATTAATCATAAGCTTAGCATTCTGAATAATTGCAGTTCGTGATCGTGCAAACGTGTGAATCAAAAATGTGTTTATCAATGGAAGAAAAAAGGGGGCAGCGTTTTATATCGACATTTTATATGACGTGGAAATTTACTTTTCGGTGGAAAAAGGAATTAATTAAGTCTTGCAAGGAGGGCGATTTAATAATGAGAGAGTTGAGGAACGCACTCAACAGAAACTAAATTAGAAGAAAAATTTATTGATATTTGAATATTTGGACATTCGAAAATTTGAAAATTCAAAAATTTGAATATTTGAATATTTGAAAATTTAAACATTTGAATATTCGAAAATTTAAAAATTTTAATGTTTGAAATTCTGATCTAAAAATTTGTTTAACAAGCAGACTAAAATACGAATTGCTTTACGGGGATTTGATGATACGTTGTTGACTATTTCTCGGCGATCATTCCCTTCGATCGGTGGAACCGGTGAGGTCAATTTCTATAATAATCTCTCATAGAGCGCTGTATAAACGGGTTAAGTGTCCACGCGGCTATAAACGAAAATTCAAACGCGAATACTTCAATTCGCATTTATGATTGCATCGTAGAACCGCACGCTAGCTCGTTGACAGAGATACACTCTGCAGCAGAAAGATGACACACCGAAATTACTATTTTTTACACACTCAAAATATAGCTACAATCTTTTTGTTCAGCATGTTCGCTAAAAATCAATATTTAAAAATCAATGATTCTTTTAAAATCAGTGAGTAAGTAGTTTAAATCAGTAGTATTATTTTTGCAACTGACGATAATTTCTCTGTAAAAATGAGGGCAGTTGCAAAACAGTCATGGCCGTGCCTTAAAATTCGCAAATACGATTATACATCGTAGAGTGAATTAACATGTTAACTGCCACGTCAGTCACATATGACTGACAGTGATTTTTGACTAGGTTTAGAAATTCATTTTTATTGTGACATATTCAGATAAACCGAAATTTATTAGGATCTTCAGAATTCAAAAGGGTTAAGACAGTATCCCCTATAACACATTTTAAATTTCTAGTTTCGGTTTCATTAATTAAATTACACCGATTTCGTAAGAATCTCTCGGATTGATTTCTGGCATTTAACGTGTTAAGAGCATGAAATAATTATTTAAAATAATTCTTCCATCTTCCAAAAGAATAATATTCCATAGAGATTATTTCTAATACACCCTACAGATGGAATTACCTAAGAATGATTGTCACAAAATTAATGCCACTGAATATCAATTTATCAATATTAAAATTAACTAGATTTATAGTAACTAACAATTGTTGTTCATAATGTTGTTATAAATTAAATGGATGAAACTTGTATAAAGCTTATAAAATTCGCGTGGCAGTCAGCGTGTTAAATAAAATTTCAATTATTTCAATTACCGTTTGTAATACATTTTTCTGAAATGCTGCAGAGTTTTGCCGCCATCTTGGAGTGTAAGCCGGCACACGAGGAATGCGTAGATCGCGTTCAAACCTGAAATAATTCACGCGAAGCCGCGAATCAGGCGGCGACGAACGAGCCGCCGGTAATTCGATTCGGTTTACGCAATTTCGTCGAATCGCGGTTTCCCGTTCGCGAAACAGGCTCTCGCGAGCGCGCGGGGGTTGGAGGACTAGCGACGCGGGAAATTCAAACGGGCGCCAATCGAACGCAGCAAGAGGAACCGTACGGTTCCGCGGCGCGGCGTGCGGCGCTTGTAAATTGATCGCGACCGCGTCCAGGCGGCTGAAAGCGATCTGCTCGTTAAATACCGCAGCCTCCGAGAAAGACGGCGCTGGAAAGTGATCCGGCGCGGATCGAGATCGAGATCGAGAAAATAACGACGAATCGTGACGCACTTGCAATTAATGGCGGAAGCGGACGCACGGACACCCCGTGCACCTTTGTTTCTGCGGTTATGCTGAATTATTCCGACTCTCTCCCAGCTCGGTTAAAGATGGTGTTTCTCGATTCGTTCTCTTGCGACTTTTAGAATGAAGGAGACAGGGATGCGACAGAATTTTCTTGGGCCTTAGGCCGTTTATGTTCATCTGGAACAACTTCATTTTTAGACGGTTTTTGAGAGCTTTTGAGCTCAGAAAAGTTATGAAAATTTGTGGTAGATCAATTGTGTTCTCCAGAAGCAACCACCCGAATAAAATGGAGACATTTATACTGAGTGAAAGGTAGACTATAATCGCTGCCAAAATGTCTACAGAATGACTGACCATAAATAATTTTTAAAACAGTAAAAATTCAGATGAAAAATTGTAACTGAATTAGAAGACAACAAGCGAGATATTCAATAAGTTGAGAGAGCAAGCAATGGATAAGATAGTATCATTGTGAAATAGGAAGAAGAAATATTTCACGAATCCATTATGACGGAACGCCGTATCAAATTCGTCAATGCTTTCCGTAACGTTATTTGCAACAAACTAAAGGTTCTTCGAAGAGATGCTTTTTAACTGGAACTCTTCCAGTACGTTTTACAATGCTACATGTGTGCGTTATCAGACCGTATTCAAGGTTACGAAGTTATCAGGGCCTGGGTTCCTGTAGATCGCCGTAGCCGTGGCTTTTAGGGGGTAATTCTTCGCTGTCGGTATCTGCTTCGATATCGCAGAGTATCAAAAATTTAACCACACGCCGCCGTATCTCGTTCATTTCAATCCTCTACAATTTTTTAACAGGATTCGACAAATATCGTTACCTAAAACCAAGCAACAAAGTATTGTGCAAAAACAGCAGTATATTGCAATACATTGTATAATGTAAGAGAAGTGTTCCATTATTTAATAATTGTGTTGTCAATTGAATACAGTTGAAATTATTTTAACAGTCTGGGATACGAACAACCCCTGAATAATCCTCAGCTGCATCCAATATGACATTGCATTTATAATGTCAACAAATGCAATATTATTTCCGTGTTCATAGTATGTGCATGATCTTAGCATAATAAAAACGACGTGATCACACAAATAACAATAATGATTATAAATAAAACAGGAATAATGGTAGGAATAGTTACAGAATAATTATTCTAGCACGAAGAAACTGGCACAGCCTTTTCATACTGAATGAAATCATTCATAATGTTTCTGCGACCCTTAACCGAGTTCCATTCATATTTTGCAATCACATTTGACCCATCTACATTTTTACTATTTTCTACTTTGACCTAGTCAAGTCCAAAATGATTGTACATATTAAAAAAATACAGGACAATTGTTATAATTATATCTCCTACTACGTTCTCAATAACAACAACAAGACAGTTAAATCAACAACTGTCTCAAGGTTAACAAAATAAAGCCAACACAAAAACAAATAATCCTAATAGCATCTACAACAACACAGTACAAACTATGCTCGCAACACTATAGCACGTGTACAATTCAACCAAGAACTGTATCAGATTCAACACGATAAAAACACTGGAAAAATAATAATACTAACAACAACAAATCAGTGTACGACCTTGCTCTGACCTACTCCTGGAGCAAACTGCTCCGCATAAAAAAATCCCACGAGCAACACCAGAAGAAAAACAACACCACAAACAAGAAACAAGGAAGTACACCAGCCAAAGTCAACTTGCACCTACCTAATAAGATCCATGAGTCCCATAGCCCGTGCTCCTCTGGTCTCTCAAGTCTCTCACGTGGTCACCACCTACCCACCCACCCACACATACACACGAGCGCACAGACACAAATCCGTAACCTCTCTAACAGCGTTACCCCTTTGAACGATAAATCGGTCGCCGATTCTATTCACAGTTCATCGGCTAGGGTATCGTTCCCCGGTTGGGCCCATGGGGAGGCGGCGCGGGTGGGGGGATCGCCGGTGTATCTTTTTCTCGTGTTCACAGGTAACGGAGAACCGTGTCGAGGGATCGGGTCCAGTTTTCGCGGAGCCACCCCGTATATCGCATGGGAAAATAAATCTTGTGGACACTCACCGGGAGGGAGACTGGACACTGGACGCTGTCACCGGACACGGGTTGCAGCGACTGCAACAGATCGCGTGCGTGAAAGAGAGGACGGCTATCAATGGCTGCATTATACAATACCGGGCGGCGGTGTGTGCACGCGAACGCGCGGGGCCCGACGCGTTGCGTGTAGAAACGTGCGTAAGTGTGCGTTCGGAGAGAGATGGAGAGAGAGAGAGAGAGAGAAGGTGCGTATCGAAGAGACGGTCCCCCGTATGTAAACGTAGAACCGGGTCCACCGAACCGACGAACCAACGAACCCGACGAACAGAGTGCGTGCACCGGCAGGTATTCCCGCGAACAGAATCTCTCGGCCCGCGTTGTAGAACCCGTCCGCTGCTCCCATGCGTGAACCACCGCCGAAGACGAAAACGCGAAGACGAGAGACACCGATCGACAAGAGATGCCTGACCACGGTGCTCCACCCTGTTCTCCGGTTTACTTTTCGACGAGCATTTCGCCGATTAGATATCGCCACGCTTTTGCAAACAGTGCGATGCAACGCGTGACCGTTCGATTATTGTAAAGCTGTCTTCCGACCCCCTCCACTTTTTGGCAACGTCGCTCAACTCGCAGAAGGGCTCGTTACACGCCTCCGTGGCGCCCACTTGTTCACTCGTTCTATCTGTCGCAGTTTTGTTCTTTAGAAATGGGGCTTGTCGAGTACCCTTCGCGCTCGAACGACTTCGGGCCGGGAGGTTGAAAATTTTGGGGAAATAAACATTAGAAACCATGTAGACATTTTGTTCGTTCTTTAATTATTTCACACAGCTGAAAATAATAAATTGGTATACTATTCGATTCTCTCAATCTACTAATTGCGCCTAGCCATTCTTCCTGCAACTGCGTGATATCTCCTATGTAATGATCACACTGTACAGTGAATTCTCGATATATGTCACGGGTCTTATCAGCGTCTTGTATCGTCCAGGAGACACCCGAGCCGGGTATGTTTACACTCCTCGGCGTCCGAGGCCCCTCAAGGAGTATACCCCGCGGCAGTAGGGATAATTCCGCGACATTTATCGTCCACGTCTTGACGACATATACAGAGAAATCACTGTAATTGAAAGCAATGTTCACACGTTCTGTATTTATTTAACTCTCTGATTGAACCATCTGCTGGATCATATTTGATGGTGAATAGTAAATGATTATATGCATTTATAACAAAAATGTATCGCTCCGTTTCGGAATCAGGAGACTAATAAACAAGAAAAATTTTAAACGAGACGAATTATAGGTGGTCATCTATCGACGTTCATATCGAACTCGCAAGATAAAGGGTCTCTCTTTTTCTTTGAAAAATTGTCCGCAACTGCGTTGCACACTACCTACGTCCACTTCTTCGGCACAGTTTCGACGTCGATAAAACGTAGAATAAATAGAGGAAGGGTTTATAAAGATTCTTTCTTCGCATTAGAGACAGTATGTCAATGTCAATGTCAGTATCAACGTGGTTCTCGTACAGGTAAACAGAAACATTTTGTATCTATAGACTACCGACGTTTAGAGTCCTAGTCAGTATAGTAGAGCGCATAAAAATGTTCCATAGAGACTAGTGATTTTTCAATATTCGTTGACACTTCTAGTAACAAATTAAACTTGAGCGAGAAATGCTGAACCAAAATGTATCTGAAATAATCTGAAGAAAATGGGACAAAATGAGTTTATAGGAATTGTAAATAATTCTAAGCATCCAGAGTCGTGTAATCACCAACAAATTCTACTATTAATTGATCCTTCAGTTGGATACATAAAATGCTACATAAAATACATAACATGAAATACTACCCAATACTTTAAACAAATATTACCAGAACAATTCCCAATAAAATGAACTATAGCTCTTGTCTTTCCACCAAATACAAAATAATCTACTTCTCAACGTATTCAAAAAATGACTATGCGAATTTGTGTACAAAATAAAAATTTTCTACGTCAAAAAAGTTCTTCTATTAATGAATAATTACAAATAGACTGCGACGTTGATATATTTATGACAAAAATGAGTAGATGCAATTTAAAGGCGGATTAACAATATCTAAGAACATGAATGTATCGTCTTTAGCTTGTTAATATTATTAAAAGAAATGCTACAGGAATTTTTACTTGGCTCTTATTGTTACTTACAATTCGGGCCATTTTTATTTTGTATAAAAATCCGCTAAATTCTTTTAATCTTTCTACTATTTTAAATCGAACCATTCCCGTCACAAATGCGTAAATCTCGCAATCTAAAAATGACAATTAATTCCCACATTTCTGTATCCGTTCTCGTCACCTTTCTTTCCCCTTCGATCATTCTCTCCGCGGCATACTCGACCGGACTGACCTGTTCACATGAGCACGCAGCCTCTCGCAATAACTATATCGAGCCGCGGGTTTTTTGCCGAACCCGCAGCTCGTTCTTGCGCGCAGCCTCGGAAATGAATTGAGTTATTGTAAAATCGTGTCCAGCGCCGGCTGTAATTGTCCGCGCGTGTCCCCGGCCCGCCGGTATGTAACTCGAGCGGATTTTTCGCTCGGCGCCTTTTGACCGAACATAAACGGGGCCCTGGCCACGTGCGCGCGACACGATTTCACGTGGATCCCAACGTTTCCTGTACCTCACGGTATTTTGATACGACACGCGACCCCGTGACCACCTGTATCGCTGTATTATGCCATTTGCTCGAGACTTTGTCGCTGATAATCGTGCGGCATGCAAATCGGAACGCCAACAAGGACGTCGAACTGTATTCTCATCATTAGGAAACATAAAAATTTCTCAGATTGCCCCCTCCGAGGAACCACTAAAAATTATTATACTATAATTCCAAATAATTCCTACGTTATTAACACTTAGGCACACTTATTTGTCGCTCCCTCCGTAGGCACACAGGGTCATTTATGTCCAGGAGTGTTTTTTTTTTTACTTATTTTAGCTTTTAAAAAATGTGAAAAAATTCTGGGATGCTTATTCAATACTGTTATCAATAAAATATAAAAATTTTACGCACTGAATTAGGGAAAATGGGGGTCTCAATGACCGTTTTTGTATAGACCGCTCGAAAATTGAATGCTATCGTGGTCTAGATACTCAAGCACATTTTTTGATCATTCTATAAGATTGTACTATCAACTTTTGATTTTGACCCTGTCGCAGTCGCTGGAAAAAATTTACAAAAATATCGCGGCCTTTGAGAAAGTCTACTTTGCTAATGGAGCGAAGAAATTGGAAACTAGCAGCGCCAATTGGACTGACCCTCGATGAAAAAGTTAAATTAAAAGGTAAAAGTACGTTTTGCTAGCGTAATAGTAGTATTCTTTATATTAAAAGCGATTATAATAATCTAACGTTGGGCGATTGTTCCAAAAGACTCTTCACTAAAGAGTATTAAAAAAATATTCATTAAATAATCTTCTCAAGCAAATACCTGCCATCATCACTTTTAAAAAATTAACATTAAATTGCTCTATATTTCTGTTAAATTTACGACTGTTTATATTAAGTCTAAAACAGGATCTCGAAAATATAGGTTAGCAAAATCTAGAAAATCTACAGAAATGATTCTATAGATAAATGTGTGAGTTGACTTTTTCTATTGGGCTCTTAAAATCCCCAGGATCGAAGATTCTTTGATTAATTTGATTTTCCTCTTATCAACTGATCTTTTAAAAGGGACATATTTGTGAGTCAAAGGGTTAAACGATGAGAACCGAGGCGATTTTCCATCCGGGCTTCCGTTCCATTGAGAACAGAGCGACGGCACAGGGGTGAATGAATAAGCGCAATAAGCAGGTGCTTCTCGACTCACCGGCTTCGAATCTCCTTCCAGCTGATCGGGTTTATGGCCGTGACGACCCCATCCACCGGCGAACAATTACGGCGAACATCAGGAAGCACACCGTTCTGCGAACAGATTCAGGGAATCGTTTTATTGTCTCGGTCTGCTAATGGGTGCGGTTGTAGTCCCGGGTGCATTCGCGAGACTCTCTTTGGCTTTGTTCGATCGTGGGATGCTGGAATGATTGATTTAATGAATTTCCAGTGTCGCTTAACGCTTACACAACCCTTACTGTCAATTTGACACATATTTCGCTGGTTCTGAATACAGTACTGTCTTGGCATACGTATACGTGAACATTTTCGGACGGAAAATGTCTCTATCGGCGAGACAATGGTAATCCAGTGACAAAACTCTTTTGCTTTTAATTATTTTTTTTTATGGAACCGTTAGCAACATATTCGTGACATTTTTCTGATTAAAATGAGTCCAAACACGATACAGTTCGGATCGTATTTACTTGTATAATCCACGATACGGATAAAGGAGAATTCGGTTCGGATAACAGAGGTTGTCATGTAACGTGGATTAAACAGGCAAATATGATCCGAACTGTATCGTGTTTGGACTCATTTTAATCAGAAAAATGTCACCAATGTGTCAGTAAATACTTCGTAAAAATAAAAAATAATTATACACAAATAAGTTTTGTCACTGGGTCAGTGCTGGTGCGATTGAGATAAAACGTTTGACGTCATTGGATACGAATCAGAGTTGAGTGGAAAATCGGGGGCTGCTACGGAGAATCGATCGGCTAAAAAAAATATCGAAATATTGTTTGACATTTGGAATACAGCGTTCTGTTGATGCTGCCTGGCGCTAAAGACCATGATTGAGGCAATTTGCCGGACCGTGGCAGAAACTTCGGTAAAATCTCGCGCATTAGTCGAGGATGAGTTGCGGCAATCCGGTCAAAGTTTAAGCAGCTAGTACGGCGACTTAAAAATTCATCATCCTTGACTTCGGGTCACTTGGTTTATGCTCGATTTCATGAAATATACAACGGGCCGCGTTTAATGCTTAAACGGCTTTACATTAGTCATGCGATACCGAATAGGAAGCTGCGTTCACGTGAAATAAGCTCCAGCCATACTTTTCACACTTCCCCCACCACTACTTACGAACTGGGTACTTTCGTTCAAGGAAATTACTTGGTCGGCAGTCCATTTTCTGTGCAGTAAATTTGTTTATAAATTGCACAAGAAAGACTGATTGTGAACAAAAACAGTACGGTGCAATGGTACGTCGAGAGAGCTGTGGGCACAGAAACCGGAGCGACGAAGCCACGCCCACTTAGTATGCCACCAATATAGAAAGAAAGTTTGACTGGGGTTTTAACATTAGCAACAACAGAAATTGTTGTATAGGTTTACATATGGTTACATGTACTGTACTGTATGTGTAGCATAGGAGCATCGAAGCCACGCCTACTCAGTTTGCTCCATAGCGAGAAAGAAATTTTTACTGGCATTTTAATATTAGCAATAACAGAGATTGTCCACAGGTTTATATATGTATATATCTATATATATATATATATATATATATATATATATATATATATGCTACATGTATTAACGTATGTCGCCCCGTAGAATGTGAGAGCAACGAAACCACGCCCACTTAGAACAACTTATGGGTAGGTAGCCTCTTCATTTTGTTTTTTTTTTTTTTACTCTAACGTCATTTCCCCTAAAGCGTTACTTCAACGTGTAATAGCAGATCGCCCTATAGGGCACTATCTTGCCTGCATAAAACATAGGAGCAACGAAACCACGCCTATATATTCTACATAAACAGAGCAAGATAGATAATCTTCCGATGCTCTTGAACTTGTTCTCTTTATCTCGTATCAATTTCTCCGAAGCGTTGCCTCAGGAACAGATGATAGTAGATTGCCCCGCGGGGCATTGTACTAGTTCCGTCTACAAGAAGAACGGCGAGAACCACGCCCACTAGAACAATTTACATAAGGAGATAAAGACAGATAGTCTCCTGGCGTTCTTCGACTGCATTTCTCGCCTTTCTTTTCTGTAGACTGTCTTACGGGGCACCGTGCTGGCTCCGTTTAAAGGAAGAGCTACGAAGCCACGCCCACCTAAGGAAATCTACATACAGGGATAGAGACAGGTAGTCTTCTGACGTTCATGGACTTCGTTTTTAATTTTCCTGTAAATTGCTCTACGAAACAGAGTACTGGCTCTGTTCGAAACAAGAGCAAAGAAACCACGCCCACTTAAGACTACATGAAGAATTACGTTTCATTCCTTTCACTCACATCACGTTCTCAGAAAACAAAATGCAATTGTTCGCAAAATATCGAGAAAAGAATAAACGAATAAATTTCGCTGATGACGAGGGTGGTCAAGACCCCATAGAGACCCCATCGAGTCCCCATAGTTGGAGCAAGTGTCCATTATCCCCGTCCCCGTTTAATTGATAACAAAGAGCGCCGTCGAGGATAACGGGCGGCGATTTTACACGGAGGTCAAAGGACTCGTGGCCCGCGGCTGGACCGGACAGATACGAAAGATCCGGGGAGAGAAGACAAAGGACGATGATTCAGAGGTAGTAGGAGAGAAGTACCTGGTAGATGACACGAGATTCCTACGAAGGTGGGTACTACGTCACTGTCTTTTTCTTCGCCGGATTCTCCGTCTCGCGCGCACCAGCCCACGGGTTTCAGGCGTTTTCAACTCGAAACGCCGGCATTCCTCCCGCCGGGTGGAATCCGACGATGTTAAATGAACCGTCCTCAGAAAATATAATGTCCGCTAAACATTCTTCCCCGTTTCCGTAATTTATGACCGACCGAAATCCTCTGAATCACCTGGCCAGAACTCGTGTGACCGATCGAACGGACCCGCGGAAACCGTCCTGGAGCAGAATGGCCCGCTGGATTAGGTCTCCGCTTCATAGAGACCTTCATAGTGATCCAGCAACAGGTGGGGCACCGTTTAGGGGATGATTCTTCGTAACCGGACTGCCGACCTTTACGCCGAATAAAAATTTGCTACGTGGCTTGCGAAAAATAGCAACCAAATGGCAAGCTCTTTCTTTTAGCAATTTTAACCCTCCCTCTGCAATTTTATTTTATATAAGACGCGAGTATGCTTTACGTTCATGGCTGATTTTTTCACTGTTCATACACGTCGAAGTTCCTATTTTAATATACAATCGTTGGAACGTTAAAAGAAAAAAAGAAATTCAAGAGTGATATGTCGCCGCGGACATAAACGAGCGAGGTTGATCACGGTGGTTAACAAATTAAAAATAGTATATGGGCATTTTTTAAATTATTGTCAAACAGGATACGCACAATATACTCCCTAGTATAGTTTAGAAGGACGTTGATAGCCTCAGATATTGCGTACCATTTACGAAAATTTTAAAAATTGTACAGCGAAATGTATGTCAACAACACGGGCCGTCTTATGTTTACACTCCTCCCGTAGTGGAGAGTCGTTGGTAGTGGGGATAATTCCGCGACATTTATCGTCCAGGGCTTGGCGACATATATAGAGAGATCACGGTACTTGTACGCATTTCTTATCGCGAGGAATTTTTCTCTTGATGATTACCTAGCTGAATGGACTATGTCAATTATTCAGACCCATCAGAAAGACTCGCATGTCCCAAACAGTGTCTTGTGTGCAGTGATGACAATAAAGTCGGGCTGGAATAAACGAAGAATTGTAACTGTTTTGATCGGACGGGACGTCTCCCGTGCTGCGTTAAATGAATCATGCGAGAGGTTAGAGGGAACTGACGAGACTCATCGACGACAGTGGTCAAAGAAATTGTTTCGAGGGACCGAGACGCAGCCCCTGTTACTCAGCAATGTTCGCGGGTTTTCGTTGCAACGTACGCGAGATTTCCGATGAAATACGAGCTGCATTAGCGGTGTGTCTCCTCAGAGGCATTCCTAGCTGACCGCCACCATCTTTCTGGCCGACTCGACGGAATTACGGCAGGTAGTCCTGGTCCTCTATTAATAGAGCAGCCTGATCAATTCGCGTTCGCTCGACATCTTGGATACCTGTGCCACGTGGGCGTTCCCGTTCAGCAGCCAGCCGTAAAGTCGTTAAGTAGCCACTTCGGGCCACGGGAATAAGGAGATGATAGATCATTAGCCCCTCGGGATTCCCCTGTGGCTCTTTCGGCCCGGGTCCTCCGGGCCGCATACTTTGCCATTTGCGAGAAAACAAACAACGGGCCGGGCCCGTGTTTCGTCCGGTGTTTCTCCTGGTCTCCGCGCCGCGCGCAAGATTTATGAACCGCCATCGCTCGTATCTCCTCAAAGTCGGCTGAGCACTGCGTCTAGCGCGCGCGCACACGGTTTCATGAATGAGACTTTATGCTTTCGCAGAAATTTCAGCGCGAGAGCCGAACCGAACGGCGAATCTGCTACTTTCACTGATACCGCGGCGTCAATGAGCCTGGTCGAGATTGTCGAACGTTCGACACGCACGGATTTATGCTCACACAGTCGAAATCAAAAGCTTGCAAGGACGTGTGAAATTTCAAACGCAAGACACAGACGTTGTTCAAACATTTTTTGGATTTTATTGGCTGCAAGCGGAGCTTCGAAGAGACAATTTATGGTGGTGTCAGCACCTCAACAAATTTTTTGGTGATTTTTGTTAGTCGCGACTGGACTTCGTGCATTTATGGCAGAGATGAATACGACAAATACAAAACTGGAAAGACAGTAAAAGAATTTAAGCACGTTGCTCTATTGTTCTCCACTTTTTGAGATGATTGAAAGAGAAAATCAGTTAACTTTGGTTTGAACAATTCTAACTCGGACAATTTTTATTTTGTATATAGATCCACAGTCTAGATTGTTCGAATTTTTATCGCGAACAAAATGGAAGAAGAAGGAACATATGCGTATAAATGTGCAATTTAGATATGGTCTTTTCATTTTTCTTATAGAAAATACCAAAAATTTTTCGGAGTAGATGCTGCAAAAAAATAAATAAATAAATAAATAGATCGTAACTCTTAATGAAAATTTTTATATTCAGCCATTATTTTATGTTAAATAAAAATGAGATACACCTTTAGCGATGACAAGGACACAGCCTGTTGTGGAAAAGAAAAAACAAAAGTACTTGTCGTTGACTGTTAAGAATAATATTCATTTTGTATAATATTCGCAGATGCTATAAATGCATAAGGATGCACAGTCTAATTACGGTGTAATTACCAAGGATTTTGTACAATTTTATACAATTATCAATTCCATGGGACCCCCAGAAAATTTTATTTCACATTTTTATTTTAAATTATTTTAAGCACTGCGTTCTGTTTATGCATGTGTTCTGTAAGCGCATAAAATTCCGAGACTGTTACGAATCAATTTTTGCAGAACGTTTAAGGTTCCAGTATTTTGCAAACGGTTCGATTTCAGCAGGTGCACCGGATACTTTCGCGCCGGACTGTACTTCGGTTCGATCTGCACCCGTTCCCATAGCGAGCACCGTTGTCACACCTCCGAAACGTCACCTGTGAACTTTGAATACTCGTTACCGCGGAATCTATGCGCGAAGTTTCCGCAAACTGTTGGTGTCCACCGGCGCAGCGTCGCCCACGCTCTGCATCGCGTCGCGCGAAACTACAATAGGGCCAACAATGACGCCGTAAATTGCAACGCGGTTCTTCGCGCAACCCGCGTAGAAATCGGAGCTGAATTCCTCGGGTCGCAAACGACGCTTTGTCCGGCGTTCGCGGGCCTTTATCGCGGACGATCTCGATACCGTAACAACTGTCCGGATTGATAACGTCAACCCTCGAAAAAGGCTGCTTGCCAATGTACAGGGTGGGTCTCTCGCAACCCGGTGACTAGACTGCCGATCACTATGCAAGAGAAAAATGTTCCGAGTCAATCGAGAGACCTAGACGTTGCATGAAAATGAAATGCTTCTTGTAATAACTTCGACGTGTCTAAAACGGTCTTCACAGTTTTGTATTTCTTCTATTCATTTTTGCCATAAGTGCATCAAATCCGAGAGTCTGTCTTTAGATGCAATCAAATGCTTAATGACTAGGCTGAATGAATTATATTGTAATGAATAGGCTGCGATTTAAAACAGTAAAAATATTGAAAGAATTTGGATTTATTTTGTATCCACTCGTTATTTACAATTTATTTAAATGTTTGATGAAAGAACGTCACCTGGTCCCCGTCTCTTGTAATTGGATACTGAACATTTTTGCATATATAGATCCACAGGTGTAATCAAAATTGAATTGTATTTAACCGTCTGCGGTAGACAACGTGTTCCTTCCGTTTTACTTCAGAACTTGCTACAGAATGATTATGGATCAATTATGTTCCCATAGCTAGCTTCATTAACCTACTTAGAACGGATAAGAAACACTACAATTTTACTATAAATGGGAATCAATGAAATGAAAAATTGTTAGCGCAAACTTTTGGATACCAGCATACTTTGCAGACGAATGTCGCCTCTAAAATAATTATTGTTGAAGAAATTTTCATCAAAATTCTGTTCCCTTCATTTAACACTAAACCTACCAAGAATTAACAGTATCTGGTAAATATTGCCCTATGAAAATAGCAACCCTAAATTTATTAAGATTGCCCGTAATTTTCCGTGATTGTCCGAATGTCGCCTCTAAAATAATTATTGTTCTCGAATAATGTCGCAGAAATTGTCAAAACCAACACTGCTCCCTTCATTTAACACTAAACCTACCAAAAATTAACAGTATCTGGTAAATATTGCCCTATGAAAATAGCAACCATAAATTTATTAAGATTGCCCGTAATTTTCCGTGATTGTCCGAATGTCGCCTGTAAAATAATTATTGTTCTCGAATAATGTCGCAGAAATGGTCAAAACCAACACTGTTCCCTTCATTTAACACTAAACCTACCAAAAATTAACAGTATCTGGTAAATATTGCCCTATGAAAATAGCAACCATAAATTTATTAAGATTGCCCGTAATTTTCCGTGATTGTCCGAATGTCGCCTGTAAAATAATTATTGTTCTCGAATAATGTCGCAGAAATGGTCAAAACCAACACTGTTCCCTTCATTTAACACTAAACCTACCAAGAATTAACAGTATCTGGTAAATATTATCCTACAAAAATGACAACTCTAAAATTAACCCTTTGCACTCGAAGCCATTTGAACTCTAAAACGAAACATTTCTTCCGACCTAGAATATTTCCCTTCTATATATATATTTTATGCTATACATACGAAAATGGTGCAATTTACTCGTAGAGTACAGAAATGTTTAGTAATTTTTTAAAATACAAACAAATTTAATAATGTAAAAAATATTTTGAATAATGATACAGCAAGTTTTAGTGGCGCCTTACAGTCGCCATTCGAGTGCTAAGGGTTAAGATTGTCCGTAATTTTCAATGCAATCAATGCTTGGACAAGGAAATTTATTCCACCATTTTCCATAAATGAGTTTCTGAATTTTTCAATAATGGTAAAATATAGAACCGGTCATTTCGACCGTGGTAGGTTCAGCGTCAGTCCTTACATTTGCTAACAATTTCCTTCTAATTTCAAGTGCTCGGGTTAGGAGACTCACCCTGTATACCGGTCACAGTTTTCCGCGTCCATTTCAAAGAGAAAGACACGGGAGTGGTCCGTTACGTCGGCCGGGCGACCAAAAATGGTCGCCGGTGTACGCTTCCTTGCTTCTTAACAACGCCCACGCGTTATTAGCATATTAACGCAACGGCGGAAACCGGCGACTCGCGTTTCTGGAGGACCTAAATGGCGCGAGTAAGCTTTCAGTAACGCGGCTCACCGATATCCGCGATTTTGATGCGCGGCCGGCTCGCCTTATCCGCGAATTACAACTTCCCTCTCGCCGACGTAAACAGCCTCCAACACGAAAACGCCTAACGCCGAAGATACTACGCGGAAAATACGTTCCCCGTTCTAATAGCAGAGGACCTCTCGCAGTTATCGAACGAGCGAAGCCGCGAGTAAAGGATAAAGGGTGGCCGAGCGTTATCATTGTTATTACCTTTTTATTCGCGATCGAACCTCCGCCACCGACTGTCATTACTGCGGACGCTCCTGTCGGCAGCTTCCAGCTGGCTACCTTATCCGACAATTTGCGCGTAATACAAGCCAGGCTTACGCATTTTTGCGGGAAAGGTATGCCAACAGCTCGAGCCTTATTCCCCCGAGGCTGATGGCCCAGAACCACTTTCGACTAGAGAAGAAAGTGGCCGTTTAGCACCTTTAATGCCACGAGAACGATCCGACCAGAATCCTCTGCGCAGGTTGTTTATCGGCCGCTTTGTTGAGAGGAATATTTATATATTTTTGCAGTTTCACTCTTTGGAAATGTCTCGGTGGAATTTTTACTTTTAGTTCATTACGTTTCCGAAGTTATTGAATACCTAAGCCCGTGTGACTCGGTCTTTGGAGATTCAATTGCAAATTTTAAGGTGAAGTGAAACAACGTTTTTCTAGCTGGTTGATAGGGTTAACACGGAAGTACAGTGAATTCTCGATATATGTCAACAACATGGGTCTCGCCAGCGACATGTATCCCTTGACACATGTGCCCCTTCACGGGGTATATCTCGCGGTAGTGGGGATAATTCTGCGACATTTATCATCTAGGTCTTGGCGACATATATAGAAAAATCACTGTACTGGGTAAATAAATTTGAAATTTTAAGTGTGTATCAAAAGAGTTCTTTGAAATAATAATAAATAATACATTTTTAAATCTGAAATAATAATTTCAAAGTGTTAAGACAGGTTTGATCTACAATCGAAGCGATAGATTGTCTAGATCTTTTTGAAACATCTGTTTTTAAATTTTTTCTTAAATTGTCATGTTCCAAAACTCGTATCTTCTCTTTGTCCATAATGAAAACATTCCAGTTTTTTGAGGCCGCGGACCAGGAAAATTTGTTTCTAGTTTTAATATTTATTGGATTGTTATGGATAGCAAGGGTAATAAAATAACAAGAATACTGCACAAGGGGGAGGTGCAGATAGGGGTGCGAGTTAGGTAAAAGTTTCTATCTTGCAACCGGTTGCGCCGATCTACGGTAATCTTTGGAGTCGCGTATCTTCCCTTATTAACACCGCACCTATCCGCTTGTGTAAAATAGAAATACCTTAATAGATACAATCTACAAAACGCACACCTTTCATACTTCTTCAGGCTTGTTAGCATTACCAGCTGGCTTCATTAAGGAACCTTGTGGCTCAGTTTCTTCGGGCTCTAATTACAGAGCCGCGAATAGGCTACTATCTCGACGTGTCTATTCCCCTAAAGAAGCTTCCCGCTGCCAAAAAAGTATGTAGAATTTATGCTCACACGCTCGAAGCTCTACACGCTCGAGGAAGTCATCGTTTTCATCTACGTTTTTACGACCACGCATCCTAGCCGAATCTGACTGCTTCATGTATGATCGAATCTCTTCTCAAAGCCGTAACGTTTCTGCTAACTGGCACCAAGTGTCAAACACCATTTCTCATAGTACGTTATACTGTACTTCCAGATTGTCTTTTAAACTAGACGTGGTCGCGTCTAGAATGCGGATTTTATGCCATAAAGACAGTAGAAGAATTTAATTATGTTTTCTCGATAATGTCATCAACACGGCCAGCGTCGTGTATTGTCCAGGAGACATACCCGAGCCGTGTTATTTTTACACTCCTCGGCGTCCGAGGCCTCTCGCGATACCCCGCGGTAGTGGGGATAATTCTGTGACGTTTACCATCCAGGCCTTGGCGACATACATAGAGAGGTCACTGATTATTGTCAACATAGATTTCTCTACCTTCTAGCTCTATTGCATCTACTTTCATTTATTTCTCCTGTTCTGTTCAATAGAAAATTCTGAAAAAATTCAACAATGCCATACCTAATAGCGGGCACAATTGTGAATTTTTCCAGAATTTTCTCTCTCAAATTGAACGTTCAAAGAAATCCGAAAGTTCAAGTCCAGTCGAATGTACATTTATCATATCACACTGGTCTCTCAAGCTTCGTGGCCCCTCACGGAGTATACCCGCGGTAGTGGGGATAATTTCACGACATTTACCATCGAGGTCTCGGTGACAAATATAGAGAAATCACTGTAGATTTCTCTTTAACTTCTACTTCTCACAATTGGCTTGGACAATTTTTTATTCTACACAAAAGTCCGCAGTCACGATCATCTCGTACAGTTTAATTGTCCAGTAGCCAGAATGTGCAGTGGATCCAAAAAGTATTTGGACATAGAATTTCTTTAGTATTCTAAAATAAAATACCAAAAGCCTCCCATTCCATTTCCCCCTGTTCCCACAAGATTGCCGAATAAATACAGCCCGTGTAGCACCTTGAAACGTTCCAAGGCCGCAGCTTCCGTACAGGTTCCCCGGGCTGGCATGGGTTCGGGGGCGTTCGTCGAACAGCTGATTAAAGAGCCCGGGCCTGAAGAGCAGTCAGCAGAGTAGCGGGAACCGAGGAGGAGATTCAGGAACGATCGGGGCCCGAGCTGGACGATCGGGGCTGTACGCATGCGATCGGTCAGGTAGGAGTCCGGTAGGTGAGCAAGTCAACGTTTGCCGGTTGGAAGGCGAGTCCTTACCGCTGGAAGGATGCTGGAGAGGCCGAGTGGTGGCGGCACGGCCGGTGTGGTCAGGTGGTTCGCAAGGACGCGGCAGGCCGTTCACCCGTTCACCCGATCCACTCCTCTTTCCCTCCATCAGCTCATACGCCTCGCGCGATCTCTTTTCCTCAACGATCTTCCTCTCCTTTTCTCTCTCTCTCTCCTCTCTCGTATTCTTTCTCTTTTATCTTCTCCACTCGACCCCCCTCCCCTCCCCACCACCCCTTCGTATTTCTCCTTCCAGGCGAGCGCCCGATCGTTCTTCTCGTTCCCCTATCCCCTTTCTAGGTCCAAACGCACCGAGCATCGACTTAACTAAGTTACCGGTATTTATACGCGGAGGAATCGCCCCGGCTACCCGACTGCACTCCGTTCATGTAAACACGATAATTGGCCTGTTACGCTCCGCTTTTTGCCAGGCCGCGCACTTCTTTCTTTCTTTCTTTTTTTTTCCACCGATAACGCCCCGTGTCCTGGCCGAAGTCCCTCTCCCACGGGTAACGTCTTCTTAGACGGGATACAGGATTGGGGATTCGGGACTTCTTCATACGGAATTCTATTCCTCGACCAGGAGGAGAATTACAGGTACTACTGATACCCCTACTGCGCGTTACAAGTACGGCGATTTCTCTATATATGTCGCCAAGGCCTCGACGATAAACGTCGCGGAATTGTTCCCAATGCCGCGGGATGTGAGGGGCCACGAAGCTCGAGATACCTCGGATGCCTAGGAGTGTAAACATAACACGGCTCGGGAATGTCTCCTGGACGATATATGTCGCTGACAAGACCCGTGTTGTCGACATATATCGAGAATTCACTGTATTTCGGAATAGCCCGAATATCAATTATCTAACGCTTTAGGGACCTTGTTTTGGAGAAACTGTGTCTAATGGTAGCTTCTTCTTTCCAGGCGTCTATTTTTTCTTGAGGACATCAGCTGAACACACCATCCTTTTTCTAAACTGTTCCGGACAGTTTGGATCTGACTCGATTCCGAAAATATATACTTTGTAGTGGGTAAAGAGAAAGTGATCAGAAGTGCAGAGAATTCTGATTGCAGTTTATTACTCTCCTCTTTTTGTGTTGTGTTTACTCTATATATGTCCCAAATGCCTAGCCAATAAAAGTCTCAGTTCGCTGGCTTTTTCTACGTTCGGCGTGGATCAAAGTATCTCCTGGAAGATATATGTCCGTGGCTGGACCCGTGTTTTGGACATATGTCGAGTAAACGCTGTGTATAACCTTGCGATATTCGAACTCGATTTCAATGAGATGGAATGAGGTTTTTTTTTATCCATTTAAGAGTTCGATCGATGAACGAAGGACAGAGTGGTTGTCAGGAACAACGATCGGATCAAGTTCAGCTCGTAGTCGTCGCGAATCCAAGCCGACTTCGGCACGCAAGTTTCGTTTCACGGGTTTCGAATACCACTCATGGGAAATAATGCTTCATTGATTATACTTACAATGTATGCACTCTGTGCAAACTGGTTTCGGACCCTAGCACGAACGCCTGCAGGTTTGAGAGACGCACTTGTACGGCCGACTGCGGGTGTTTATGCGATTTACAGTGCTTGAGAGCTAATTTTTTACGATCGATGCCGGGACGACCATCATTCGCGAAGAATTTCGATGTATGCAAACGGCAAACAATCTTATTGCCATGTGTGTAAAATGCCCTTTGTCCCTTAATTGCGTAGAATGTGTACTTGTTTTAATTCGAATTCGTAATTACAGGTTCATTAACGCTAGGCTTACGGAGCCCTAAAAATTACTATTTTTCATTACTTTATAAAAATAACGAGAATGTACTGCCCAAATTTTTGGCCATTTTTTAAAATAATATATACCCAAAGAAATCAATAATTGTTGTTAAATAATTCCTCATGGATGTATCTTCACAATCTCAATATTCGTAAATTAAAAATATTAGACTCTAGTGTTAAAAAGAGCATTAGTTGAAATTATAAAATAAGCACGATTTTATTTCATTTACTGCAAGTTCTTTTATCACGTACATGAAAATTCATGAAGACAATTGCCACTGTGCGATGCTTGTTAAGTTTTCTTTTATTCTTCGGTAATCTAAATAATTTCTTTTTTTATTCACCACCTTAGACTTTTCAGAATAAAATTAACTAATAAGCAGTATACAAATCGTACGGAAAATGTCATTAATGATTGTCAAAATATATGATTGCTTCTTTTATTCGCCGCTTGAACGATCTCTAACAACGATAAACCACTAACAAACAGTATAAAAATCATAGAAAACATGTCTTTAATGTTTGTCTAAATCTATTACAATTTTCACAAGATTTTATTCCAAATGCCAAACTGTGAAAAACAATAATTTCACCGCCTAAGAAACACCACACAGTCAAAACGAATAACACACAAAACAAGCAAATAACTAAATAACTTTAAATAACTAAAATCATCCAATTTTTGCAAGTCCAAAAAAACTCAACAATTCAACAATAAACAGCTTTCCCCAACAAAACTAGGAGCAAAATATTGCTAGTGCGAAACAGCAACAATAATAGACACACAAAAATAATTTGTGCGATCAGATCAGGATCTCGTTCGATTTTCTCTTCCACGATTAGTGTCGGCTAATAAATACTTGCTGGTTAGGTGCCGTCCGCCGGCAAGATTTGATACTTTTGATCGGAACTGGTTTCACCTTGATCCGCCATTAATTTGTCCAGCGATGCAACGGTGCTCTTCGCGCGCAATGCGCATAAATCTCGGAATCCGCAAAGGTAACGACGATTAAGGCCCCCTCGAACGGACGGGGACGATTCGTTTGCATTAAACGGGTAAACGATTTCCACGAGACGGCGACGTCCGGTGACCTTCCACATGCGAAAACGTTTCGCGCGAAAGCGATATATCGCGCCTCGGCGATCACCGTGATTCGCGTGCGATTCCCCTGAGCGCAGTTCATATTTCAAGGCCCGTTACCGAGGGAAGCCGGCATAATAGATTTTTATCCGACTGCTCGGACATTAACGTTCCCGCTAAATATCCCCCCGGTGACTTTAAACTTCGCTTTATCAGCCGCGAGAATATTAGGTTGTTGGGAAGGTGCTTGGGAATCACGAGTTTAAACGGGCCTTGAATTACGGGACGGGGATTTGTTCCGCCAGGAGAGACCATCGCGTGATTTAAGCGACAGCACCTGCTGAAATGGGGTGAACGATGCGACGCCATTTTGCAATTTTAGCGGAGCTCCCCTTAACAATGATTAAACGCTTTGCAGGTGAGGATCCTTCAACCTCTCAACTGCCTAGCCCGAGCTTTGCAGCGTGTTTCTATTTTTGTACATATTTTATCCGTCGCGTTTGTGCAAATTTTTAAGCAAATTTAAGAATATTTAAAAAAATATAAAGTAATAATATATAATATATATATATATATATATAATTTTATATCTAAAATTTGAAGTGACTGGATGTTGACGAGTATGTTTTCATTCTTACCAGAGTTCAAATACCAAATGCTAGTAGACTGTACATCTTCATGCAAAATAAAAATTGTTTACATCGACTACAAAAAACAGAAGCCTTCTTCTTTTTGTAATAAGCTGTGCCTAATATGTTCTCAAGTTCTTCTCATTTGACTACTGTGTCAAATTGCACATACAGTGTTTTCTCGACATATGCCAACAACACGGGTCTTGCCAGCGACATATATGGCCCAGGAGATACTATTCTTTGATCCACGCTGAACGTCGTACCCGACCCGTATTATGGTTACAATCCGCAGTGTCCAAGGACTCTCGAGGTCCTTCACAGGGTATACCCTGCGGCAGTGAGGATAGTTCTGCGACTTTTATGTGTCAGGTATTTGCGACATATATCGAGAAAAGACTGTACCCATTGTTGTCAGAAATGCGTAAAATCCCCAGTCTACTAATTTCTTTCGTACACTCATCAACTCTGATACTTTCGAAGCATATGCAACGTGTACATAATGAAATTGTATATTGGTATATTGAAAAGTTAGATTGATAGTTACGGTGTCATGCATATGTCGGCATTCGACCTGAAACGGTTAGCATGGCAATTGGATTTGTACACATGTCTAACAAGAGATTAAAGTATTATTGAACTATTAATTAATTCGAGATTATTTTCGTGGAACGTTTCAGACAGAACTTGGTCCGAATGGTTTCACATAACTCGATGTAAGTGTTCCTCCATAGGTGAAAGCGTAGAGGAGGTTTGGAGGTCAACTGTGTTTTTCCAAACTGAGTCATGTATTTCCGAATGCTCTTGAAAACGATCTAGTAAAGAAGGAGAGAAAGAAGAAGAAGAAGAAGAAGAAGGTAGTCGAAGGAAAGGAGTCCACAGGGGTGGAGGAAGAAAGGAGAGGGAAAGGGGAGAGAAAAGTTGGGTTATTGTCGCAGCAGCAGGCTGACAAAGTAACCGGCGGACCCTCCGACTCCCTCTGGCCTTGACAGGGCATGTATTACCGGAAAAAGAAGCTAATAACAGCCGTCTGCTTATCGGCTACCTGCCGTTTGACGGGGCAAAACACACGACGGACGACACTAACCCCGAACCATGACGAGTCGATTTGTGTTTACGTTGTCGTATTTGTGTTAGTCGTGTGTGCGTCCGTGCACGTGTTGTTGAAGAACCAGCAAGCTTCAGGGTAACGCGCGCTTTCTTCCTCGCGTGTTGAACCGTTCTCTGTGCCGGGACACGCCTTGCGAAACCCGGTTATTAGTTCTCCGCGGGGGGCCCCCTCCGCCCCCGCTTTCTTTCTTTATTCTTTCCACGTCGACTGGTTCTTTCTGCTGCCATAAACGAACCCTCGTACAACCAGGAGAAAGATCTCCTGTTACTTCATCCGTGACGTCATTCCTGGGAATTTCACGACCACGGAATCCGATTGGTATCTCCGGGAGAATAGAGTGTGAAAAAACTTTCGAATTGGAAAGCGGGCTTCGGAAAGAGTCGAATGATCCGGGAAGGCTTTGCGGGGCCATTGTGTTGACTCTGTGTGGGTGACACGGTTCTTTGTCTGCGTTTCGAGGGGATATTTTTCGACAAGAGTATCTAGACGTTGGAAAAAATCGATCACTTTTTATTCTGCTTTTTTCTGTTTACAGATTTTAATTGTCTCTTTGAAAACATATCTGCGGAAGGGTTCACTTCGTTTTATAGAGACAACGAATTTATAGTGACACAGTTGGATTATAATCGTGGAAATTGTAACTCAACAGTGGAATGTTACTGATTTCATTTATTTAACACTAGGTTTACGTCAAAATGACGGGTTTTAATATTTTTCATTTACAATCATTCAGATTCGAAAGATACATCCATTATTCAACAATTTTATCTCTTTGGGTATATGTTATTAAAAAAAAAATGGCTAAAAATTTGGGCAGCACGTTCTTGTTATTTTTATAAAGTAATGTGAAATAGTCACATTTAGTGCTACCGGAACCTAGTGTTAATATTGCGTGTGTGATTTGCTATGGAGATAATAATTGTAGACTGCGGAGCTCCCTGCAAAATAAAAACGCCAAAGAAAATGTGTTGTTTTCTTCAAACAAAATCACTTCAGGAAATGCCAAAGAAACTATATTGCAATCAAACAGTAGTATGCGAAACGTCAAAGAAAATCTATTGCAATAAAAAAAATTCGAGAAACAATTTTACAGCTCAAGAACACTGCAATAATATTCCCTCGTGCAACAGTAGTATGCGAAACGTCAAAGAAAATCTATTGCAACGAAACAAAAAATTTCAGGAACAATTTGGCAGATGAACAATCTTGCAGAGATGCCTCACGCAACAGTTGTATCATCGAAGAAAACACAACTGTGCACATACAGCGAATTCTCGATATATGTCACCAACAGGGGTCTTGCCACGTCGTGTATCGTGCAGGAGACACACCTGAGCCGTGTAATGTTTACACTCCTCGGCGTCCAAGGCCCCTCACAGGGTATACCCCGCGGTAGTGGGGATAACTCCGCGGCATTTATCACCCAGGCCTCGGCGACATATATAGAGAAATCAGTATATCGCATCCCCCAAATAAAACAACTTCAGGAACAAGCAGCTCTAACATATGCAACTCAGCCTCCGGTTAGCTGCGCAAGCAAAGTCGAGAAGTCGAGGTCAGAGGCACTGTGAGAAAATGGAGACCGAAACCACAGCTAGAGGGCTTTAAAAATTGAACAAAGCCTTGACTCCGAGGGAACACGCGATAAGGACACCGCGTTTGGAAAAGGCGAAGCGTGGCCAGGGAACAAGGGCTCGTGGCACTAATAACGTTAGCGTAGCTCGAGTGGTGGCGCGTATCGAGGAGCCAGGAAAGTGCTCAACATAGACCACTCGTCCCGAGTATAGCTACCCCTAATACAGTAGTCCTGCTCGCAGTTAGTCGAACGCTCGGCGTTCCCAGTGTTCCCATCGAAACCGGGCAGTCATCGAACGCTCGTTCATCCCCGTTGTGTTCCCGGCTCTTTCTCCCCCTTTCCACTCGTTCGTCACCAAGGCCGCCCCCTCTACCCTCGACGACGTGTAACGCAATTACGATTGTTGTTTGAATGAACAATCAAGCGCCCTCGAGGCGCGCGCGCCCGCGCGCTCGCCCAATCATTCAATTTCGGCTCAATCGACTTCCAGCCATCCCCTCGGCCCTTTCTCTCGGGAACTAAAGAGTGTTCCGACATTCGAGAAAGTCTTCTTCGGTGCCGCGGCATTATCAATCGGTTAGCATTATCGCTCCTCCTCGTTATTCTGGTTTTCTCGTGAATTTTTAAGAATTTTTTTCGGAAGAACTATTACACTTTTCGTATCAGGATTTTGCACGTATATTTATGAGCGTTCGAAGTGCACAAGTTATTTTTTTAAAGTAAATATAATGATAATTACGCGAGTTATGTATTCATAGAGTTTGTTCTGAGAAAAAGTAGGTTCTCTCCTATGATAGACTCCCATACAACGCGATCAAAAAATTGTTTAAAAAGACTGTAAAATGTATCTGATGTGGTATGAAGTAGTACAGGCTTCTTAAACAATTCTTTGTGCGTATACTGTACACTTACTGTCGCGTGAAACACGCAATATATTCTTGATCGCGGTAATGAAAATATATGACGTAGAAAATAATGTAAATTTTCATCCGTTCCATTCATCCCTAAATTCATCTGTTCAGTTTTGTGTTTGACCTATTAATTTTTCCGACGAATGGAAAATAGAATCCACAGTCTACAAGTCCCGCAACTAACCACTCAACGAATCCCAAGCTCTCAGGCTCGAGTCTTACGACCATCCCCTCGTCACAGGACCCTAACCATCCATAGTCTCGGCATAGAACGAACACTTTCTCGAGGAGAGATGTCTCCGGGCCTCTTTTCAGACTCGTAGCATGTGTTAATTTCCTGAATCGCGAGAGAACACTCCAAGTATCCAGGAGTATTTGAACAGAGATCGTCTGTTGGCTGAGGAACCCAGAATCTATCCGAAGACAAAAGAACCGCGAGTGTTCGCCGGACGTGCGAGACAAAATGGCAACGTTAGTGAAGACGTTTGGAAAAATTCAGGGGGGGGGGTGGGGGGCAAAAATCGGTGCCGTGCGATGAACACCGAAACACACCGAAAATTCGCGGGACGGTTCTAATTGAAATAGAAAACAATTGTCACGCGTTCCCGCTGCGAAAGGTGTACGCGCACACACACGCACACACGCCTATACGGAAACACACGCATACGCAAAGGTTGTAGGAGGAGAACGCGTTATTCGCATCGGCGCCTACGCAATTCCACGGCGGAATTTTCACCTGCTCAAATAGAGGCCCTCGGCGAGTCCGTCGTGTCATTGTGTTTGCATTATTATGTTAATCACGACGGAGGCAATAACAATGCGTCAACCTCGATTTAGGAAGCGGCTCGAAAAGGAACATATAGCTGAGCAAATATTGGCTAAGCAAATCATTAGTTGGCTCCTCCTTCGCCTCCGCTATTCCGACTTTGACGGAGAGATGGAGAGGGGGGGGGGGAGGCCGATGGAACGTTGTATAGTCTTCCACACTCTCGCATAATACCCATCTCGCAACTGCCTCGAGGTACGCGGGCCGCAACTTGCAAATTGAGCCTATCTATTCGCGGCGTCACAAGTGTTCCAGCAAACGACCTCGTGATACCTAATTCGCGAGATCGTCACGCGATTTTCGACACTCGCGGATGCTCAACCAATTCGCGCGAGCCGCAGCCCGCGGGTCTCCGCTGACCCAGATTGCGAAGAACTTTTGGACAATTTAGTTCGACGAAAGGTATCTCGGCGACCATCGCGAAATCTTTTTAGCTTCGACTGCAATTTAGCAAACATGATCTAGAACAATTTAGAAAACATATAAATTAATTTTCGAAAGCATCACAGCCAGATTTCTATGCATTTGTATCAGAAATTGTAGTGATCAAGTGTAGTGACAAATGCAATTCCTGTATAAAACATTCTCTTTCGATCGTCAGTTTTCGTAGCGAATAACAACCGCAGATTCAGACAACAAAAATTCACGAATGTAGCTCAAATACACATAAATATACCAGAAAATTTTCGTAACGCCATTTCATCTAGTTTCGTCCCAAAAAAATTTTATAGAACGACCTTCAATTTTTACACTGGCTTTACGGGTCACTAAAATATGCCTATTCTACATTACTTTATAAAAATAACGAAAATGTATCTACCCAAATTTTTCGCCGTTTCTTGTACAATATATACCCGAAGAAATAAACTTGTTGAATTGAATTCTCGATATATGTCAACAACGCGGGTGTTGCCAGCGTCGTTTATCGTCCAGGTGACGTACCCGTGTTATGTACTCTCGAGATTCGTGTTACCTCACACCCCGCGGTGGTGGGGATACTTTCGCGACGTTTATCGTCTAGACCTTGGCGACATATATAAGCGAAATCACTGTAATTTCGATAATTGTGAATTAAGAATATTAGAACCCCGTAAATCTAGTGTTAAATGCCTCCACCGGTTTCCTTGCACAGTGAACAACAACAACAATCTCGAAGATAAAAATATACAAAAATTTACCACGTAAATTGGACACGTTCGGTGTTCAGCGGTTCGTCGATCGCTGAACAAAGTTGTCAGACAGTATTGTGATAACGAATTCTGTAGTTTCCGGTTTGTGTGGGTGGATTTATAGGTCGGGCCGGTGTGTTTGAATGGCTTCCGAGCGAATTGGGAAGACAATCGGGTATCGAAGAGCCGCTCAAAGAACACTTTTTACCTCCCATTGAGCTCGTTCGGTTGCGGAAGCGAACGTACACCGGAGATTTCTCATTTCCAGGTAATTAATTTACAATGAACCGGACGGAGGGGGAGCCCCGGCCCTTGTTCCGAGGGTTCCTTGTAGTCTTCGGAATCTTTCAATCAGCGCAGACAAATGCGGGACCTGATCCGGACCGCCTTCCTCCCCTCTGGACGGATTATTAATTACAATTATTCTCTCAATACAAGTCGACCGGGTAAGGAGATTATTCTTTCATGAAATACATGCACCATAATTATATTCTGTCCATGCTGATGTAGCAGGTCATCGTACATATTTCACGGTGCATTCTCATGTTCTCGTTGTTCAGTTTGTTTCCAGGGTGCGGTGACTGGAAATTTTTCTTTACAACAATAAAATAATACATCTTTATCGAACTTTAAAAAAGTGCATCTTTATATTTAGTCATTTACAAGACAGCAGTCAGGTGAAAAAATACTTCTCGCGGATAGCTTGAACAATACTTAGAATTCACGAGTAAACTGTAGATCTTCGTGGACAATAAAAATTTTAATAGCAGCAGTTAAATAGCGGAGCGAATAACAACCGGACTTTCAAAGACTACGGTGTACAAAAATTCGCAAATATAGCTTGAACATACACGAACACACGCAAAAATTTTCAAAACGTCATCTCGTCTGGTTTCGTCTAAAAAAATTGTACAAAGAAGTCTTCAATTTCAAATGCCTCCAAACGCAATTATCGTATATCTTCGAACAGGTCTACTTGTATAGCGACTTAACTACCACAGTTTCAAACAGAACAATGTACAAAAATTCACAAATGTAGCTCAAACATAGACGAATACACCCAGAAATTTTCATCAAGACACCTCGTGTAACTTCGTCCCAAAAAATTGTGTAAATCAGCTTCAATTTCAAATGGCCCCAAACGCAATTATCGTATATCTTCGAACAGGTCTACTTGTATAGCGGATAACTACCACAGTTTCAAACAGAACAATGTACAAAAATTCACAAATGTAGCTCAAACATAGACGAATACACCCAGAAATTTTCAACAAGACACCTCGTGTAGCTTCGTCCCAAAAAATTGTGTAAATCAGCTTCAATTTCAAATGGCTCCAAACGCAATTATCGTATATCTTCGAACAGGTCTACTTGTATAGCGGATAACTACCACAGTTTCAAACAGAACAATGTAAAAAAATTCACAAATGTAGCTCAAACATAGGCGAACACACCCAGAAATTTTCATCAAGACACCTCGTGTAGCTTCGTCCCAAAAAATGGTATAAATCAGCTTCAATTTCAAATGCCTCTGTATGGACCATTTTCCTTAAACCGGTCTACTTTGCACAATAAATGACACCCATAATTTCGAAGACAGCGACGTCCAAAAATTCGCAGATAAAGCTGAAACATGTGAGGACATGTATAAAACTTAACATGAAGCTATCGCCTCCAGTCCCGCTAGAAAAAAATTCTCGAAACCACCCCCAGCAATGAAGAGACGGAATCCTCTTATCCTCTCAAACACTCTTAAATCATTTGCTGGACTTCCTCGGGCAAATGCAGGCCCATGCATCCGCCATGGAGGAGAAAAAAGGAATCGATCTGTTCCGAGACAGGTCTCACGACATCAGCACGGCAAGCAAAAGTCGATTAGGTGTCCCCGTCCCGCTCGGAAGCGGGCGTGTTGTCCTCCTCGGCTCGGACGATTGGCGATAGGAAGAGGAGCTCTGTAATCATCGCGGGCACAAAAACGGACGGCGAACAGACGCCGGTGCCAGGGCACCTGATCAGAAAAAATAATTGAAAAGTAGTCGCGCGGAGGAGAGCGCGAGAACCAGAGAAAAAGCATACGGTCCGGATGCAGGCCGGAAAATGACAATCACTAGGCTGCGGGACCGTTTCCTCTGTCTGACGTCAATCTGGCATAGCTCGTTGCAGTATATAAACGGACGAGGGGTGGTGCGAGAGGGATGGTGCGCCTCCGGCACGCTCGCCCTTCGCCAATTTAGCAGCCGATCTTCTCTCGGCTCTCTCTGAAATTCCATCGACCTTCGGGCGTAAGAGGGTTCACACCTTCCCCTATTGCTTTCTGCGGCGATCTCTTCAACCCCCTCCACCGAGACTGGCGTAAACGTGCTATGTGTGTCACACCATCAACTGGGAACAATTCCCTTAACCCTTACAGTTTCTCCCCACGGATGAAAATTGTGTCAATTTTAGGTTCTCGGAAATATCTTTACCCCTTCAGCCCTTTCTCGTACAATACAATTCAATTTTAAAGATTTCAAATTGAATGCATTAAACATGAACAATGTTTCTTTATTTTTTAACTTTATTTTTTAAGCGTCGAAGTAAATGTGAACGTGCGATAAATAATTTTCTTTTTCCACTAGGGAACTGTTAACGCCTCGTTTACCGGAAGCCTATTAACAGGATTTTCAATAATTGCGCTGTGTTAAAAGAAAGCTCAGAAATCATATTTTGTATAATAATTCGAACCAAAACTATTAGATTGTGTTACTGAGGGGTGTGTTATAGGTGCGCGATTGAAATTGCTATAGTTGTGGCAGGAGCTATTAAAAGGTCCTTAGCCATGGTCCATAAACTTTCAAGATAGTGGTTAGATTAATGTATGTGTTAAGGATGAGAAATTTCTAATCATTCCAGGCACGGAGAAAATAAAAAGGCAAGGAATTAGTCATTTTAACAGGTCGAGGATAATGTACTGATATTTTTAAATTCTAATGTTCACCTATAAAATTTTGTCGTAAATATTTGTAGTTAGATATTAGTAAGGTGTAAACTATTAATTTAGAAAGAAATGTTTCAAATTTCAATGACGAATTGAACAGTCTATGAAACCTTGGCGTTCTAAATACAGTGATTTCTCGATATATGTCGCCAAGGCCTGGACGACAAACGTCGCGAAGTTATCCCCACTACCGCGGGGTATACCCCGAAGCTCGGACGCCGACAAGTGTAAACATAACACAGCTCCGATATATCTCCTGTACGATACACGTCGCTGACAAGACCCGTGTTGTTGACATATATCGAGAAGTCACTGTCAACTTTTCCCGTCCCATAAGCTCGCTATTACTTGAACGAACACAGTGCTTTCGCTTTGATGCTCGAGATCGTGAACACTGCTCACAAATAACAATAATAATAATAATAACAGTATAATCACTTGAGTGCTCGCGGGTGTCTGCTGGCGGGGATGAGACACAGGAAAAGAAGTAAACGGGTAATTAGTGCCGTCTGTTCCGTCGCTGCTCGAAGAGGGATTACGCGTGCCCGCCCAGCAGATAGTTATCGGTCCCCGGATTAATGAGAATCGGTTTTAGGAAACGTGACGACCACGGACACCGATGATTCTGCCCGCGATCCTGGAACCAAGCCGATTATCCGTACGGGGATCGTCGTTTCCACGTGTCAGCTATATTCGAAGCGAACGGATACACCATAAAAAATAACGAATCATCGCGATAGAGTTACGTCAGCTGCCGGAGATCGTTGGCCAGAACCGATCGGGACTCGTCTCGCAGACCCTGTCCTTGGTCGACACCTGTCTGCCAGCCTCTTCGAACGATTATTACTATCATGTCTCCATTGTGTTCACGCTGCGAGAGCCATTTCATGGTGTAATTGCTGTTGAATATTTTTTCTTCGATTTTTCTCGGCGGATGTAGAGCAAACGGACTGGCACAAAGTGGCCATTTTTGATCGTTTGTGGCGAGGAATCATGTAGAATGTTTATTCATTATCATACATGCCATATATCATTTATATATCATTTATATCATATATTCATATATCATTATGTTTACAGTCCTTGGCGTCCGAGGCCACTTGAGCTTCGTGGCCCCTCGCGGTAGTGGGGATAATTCCGCGACATTTATCATCTAGGTCTTGGCGACATATATAGAGAAATCACTTGTATTTAGCACGCCTCGTCGCAGGTCAGCCAAGTCATCGAAGATAAAGGCTATAAAATTAATTGACCAGTTAAGCGTGTTTGACGTGTATACACGTCAAACCAAATCTCTGTTACGGTGCGTTCGACGTGTATACTCGTCGTGAAAAATATGAAATTACCATTGACTATAAAAACTCGAAATTTTAATAAAATACAATAAGAATATTATTATAAAATAGGACCATTAAAAAAAAATAGAAAAATAAAAAAATGTATAATAGGACCATTTTGCCTTGCGTTCGACGCGTATGCACGTCGTTGCTTGATTTTAATTCCGCACACTGTGGGGGGTTTTTAAAACTAAATTTCACGCTTAACTGGTTAAATATTTAAATTTTATATTTATTTCTTCATATTAAATATTTCGGTTATTGCAATTATATGCTACAGATGATGTCGACTTTATTTCCGATAGATGTGCATTCTATCACGATGATTTAATTACTAATTCTGCAGAATTTGAAAGTTCCGTAAAACTGTAAAATATTTTCGTAAATATTTCATTATCGTTTTCTAAAGTGACAGGCGTCAGCATAAATGCGGAGCGTACACAAGCGCCAACGGGGAAACCGGGTCGCGGTTCGAGCAACTTTTTATTGTTCCCCGAGCGTTTTCCAGCCGCCTCGCAATCCTGTTATTAAGTATTTCATTAAGACTCGCTGCGAAGTAATAAAGAAATTTATTCGCGCGCCTAACCACTCGTAAAACTTGATGAGCGTTCGGTTTTTGCCGCGAGCACGCGGAAGGCACCGCCGAGAGAGAGAGAGAGAGAGAGAGAGAGAGAGAGAGAGAGAGAGAGAGAGAGAGAGGAGGGGGTAGCGATGATTGGTTCGTTGCTCGCAGTACTTTTATTTTGGGTAATCACCGAGGGAAATATTCTATCGGTGAAATCGTGGAGAATGCGATGGCGGATCGTTTCGGTTTAGAGACAACGGTATAATGCACGGTGAGGCTGTTACGCGCGGCGATGGACGAGACCGGCGAGTCGAAGAGTTGTTTCGTAGCGCCTGCAGTATCGGTATGCGGCTCTTAATTCATTGTCAATATTTACCTCGTTCTCTCAGGAAGGAATAGTCGTTTGGAAACGATACTTCGTTAGCAGCGAAACTACCGGGCCAGATGACCTCCGGACTTTTTCATTCGACAATTAACCACCCTGTTGCCCCACACTTCTTTCACGGACTTCCATAATTAGAACTTTTTCCCGACGTTGGTCGTTCGCTAAATAATAAAGGAGGTTTATGTTTATTGCGCGCGGATAAGTCTACGAGAATTACAGTGATTTCTCTATATATGTCGCCAAGGCTTGGGCGATAAACGTCGCGGAATTATCCCCACTGCTGGGTCACGAAGGTCGACGGTCCTCGGACGCCGAGGAGTGTAAACATAACACGGCAAGACCCGTTTTGTTGACAATATCGAGAATTCACTGTAATCATGTTCTCCCTCGATCGCGAGAAAACTGGGTGCCTAATCGAAATTTCCTCCCTTCTTTAACACTAAACCTACCATCGCCGGTCAAAATGACCGGTTCCAGATTTTTTGTTTTACAATTACTAAAATTCTAAAGATTCGTGGGAAATGATTACACAGTGTTTTCTTGATATATGTCGCAAATATCCAGCTGATAAAAGTCGCAGGACTATCCCCACTACCGCGGGATAAACGTAATACGGGTCGGGTTCGACGTTCAGCGTGGATCAAAGAGTAGTACCTCCTGGACGATATATGTCGCTAGCAAGACCCGCGTTGTTGACATATATCGAGAGAACACTGTACGTTTATTTAATATTTTATTTTATTTTACATTTGAAGCAGAAAATGCAAATAAATTTATTCTCGTAATTTTTATAAGACAACACTTTTTTTATGTCGATTTATTGCGCTTCGAATGAAAGGTGTGCTGCCGTCTTAGCAAGGTGCACGTGTGGGTTGAAAAGAAGGTGTTTGAAATCTTCATGTCTGAATCGTTCGGCAAGTGGTTACAGAATTTTTAGCAGGAAGTTTTCAGCAGGTTTCTGTGCGAAATGATTGAATGGGTTCATTCACTCGTCCGCGCATTTGCGAAAATGGCGAAGTTACTTTCACTTCGCCAAAAGCTCCTAGTTCGTCGAAACATACAGAAAAAAACAAGACCCGACGTAACGAGATCTGATATGTGCTCGTTAACGCTTCTACCCGCCGGTGGTTAATTAATAGTCTTCTAAAAAGCAATGATTCGCGACTAATTGTTTAGTTTCTTAACGAATTATTCGTCCAATCATAATAAACGAGCCAACGAGACTTTCTTTTGGGATTATTGCTGGAAAGAAAGTCCTTATACGTTTCAGGAAATTAGGGGCGTCGGAAATCCTGCTGCAATACTTTAATTATTTTTAGTTTATGCCTTCGAAAAATTGAAGTTAGCATCAGATTTCCAAAATCAAATATATTACAGAGTTTGGAACGAAAGGTTTTATTATTAAGTCAAGATAGCTGGAAAACGATCTGACATTATATTAAAATTAGTATATTTTTGTATCTATTTATTGTGTTCAGAATATTTTTTTATAAATAGGTAATTGAAAGATCCAAAGTCTGTTTATCACGACATTTATCTGAATATTCATATGCCAATGAATATCCAAAAATTGCCAACTCTTCTCTCTGTTCAGTGTACAGTGATTCCTCGATATATGTCGCAAATACCTGGCTGATAAGGGTCGCAGAACCGGTATAATACCGGTCTGGTACGACGTTCAGCATGAATCAAGGAATGGTGTCTCCTGGACGATATATGCATAGTTCTTTTTCAGTCTCTGAACGACAATAGAAGGTAGAATGATAAGCTTTCACAAAGCACAACACTCGACTGTCCCCAGTTTTGATAAAACATCGGAGATTTGTAGAATAGTCAAAGAGATACGCATCATCAAAAGGGTAAACATTTAATACAAGGGTTGCAATCTCATACTATCTCATGCTTGTGCGCGGCTAAAAGCTGTTCCAACCAGAGAATGGAATTCTTCGTTCAACTTTGTATTATTTTGCCAGGTAACCAATATGATATAACGTTATGAGTCACGTTTCAACACTTCCAATTCCTGCTGCTAAAAAATGGTTGCGATAGAAAGTGACACTTTAGCTCAACAAGAAACGTGCCACTTAAGTGGACAGCAATTGTAGACTGTATTTAGTACCTTCTGGAACTTCAACTTCGCGGGTTCTGCTGCAGAATATGAGTCAACTTCGCCGGAGAAAGGAGATTGTAATCTCTGAAATTCTCACTTGCTCTGATAGTGATTGCGACAAGGTTCGAGACTGACAACTAATAAGCAAGTACTGCTGCACAATGCGAGTCAATTGAAACAGGAAAGGAAAGTGACTAATTTGTCGAATTCTATTTGTTTCGATGACGATTGCAATGACGACTACTAGGCGAACACGAAAAGAAGAAAGACACTAGTTCCTGACCGATGACTACTAAGGGGGCACTACTGTACAACGCGAGTTCATTCAACTGCAGAAAGAAGATACTCATTCCGCAATTTAAAAAAAAAAATGAACAAATTTCTAAAATCCTAATTGCTCTGATAGTAATTGTAACGAGATTCCCAGCTGACGACCATCAAGCGAGCACTACTGTACAATCCGAGTAGATTTAATTTATAAAAGGAGTTATCAATTTTTGAAATTCTACTTGCACGGATACTAATTTTAATGAGATTCTGACCTGACGACTATAAAGCGAGCACTACTGTACAATGCGAGTCAACTGAACCCTTATATTGGCAACCAAATGCGCAATTAGTATCAAATCTTCAGTGTTCAATATTCTGTCCATAAATCTTTGTCTTGAAATTAAGCATTAATGCGATGTTACCTAAAAATGGCCGTTTAGATCGGATTGATAATATTTTCAGGGAACATAAAAGATTGTCAAAGGAGCTACAGTGAAAGAGTGCAAACATACGCATTAACCAATTGTAAAACAAGAAGATACTAATATCCTGAAGCTATACTTGTTCGCCGAGCAGATGCAATAAGACCCGGGGACGGACAATCAACGAAGCACTACCGTGCAGGTCGACCCCAAATCTTAAAAAATTATTAAATAATCTCTAACATAAGGATTGACTAAGAAACGAAGATACCAATATCTTGAAGCTGTACTCGTTCGGTATAACTCGCATAAAGATCATAAACAGACAGTTAACCGAGCACTACCGTGGAAATCGATCTCGGTGCAATACGATTGGGAAACTGCGTTTGCGAGGAAGATATAAAAGGGATAACTGGAAGAAGAAGATCCTAATTCTGGAGACTCCGCTCGATTAACACACCGGTGGCACAAAGATCGCGAACGGACAACCAATGAAGCACTACCGTGCAAGTAGACCCCAAACCCTAAAAAATTGTTAAACGATCTCTAACATAAGGATTGACTAAGAAACGAAGATTCCAATATCTTGAAGCTGTACTCGTTCGGTATAACTCGCATAAAGATCATAAACAGACAGTTAACCGAGCACTACCGTGGAAATCGATCTCGGTGCAATACGATTGGGAAACTGCGTTTGCGAGGAAGATATAAAAGGGATAACTGGAAGAAGAAGATCCTAATTCTGGAGACTCCGTTCGATTAACACACCGGTGGCACAAAGATCGCGAACGGACAATCAACGAAGCACTACCGTGCAAGTCGACCCCAAACCCTAAAAAATTGTTAAATAATCTCTAACATAAGGATTGACTAAGAAACGAAGATACCAATATCTTGAAGCTGTACTCGTTCAGTATAACTCGCATAAAGATCATAAACAGACAGTTAACCGAGCACTACCGTGGAAATCGATCTCGGTGCAATACGATTGGGAAACTGCGTTTGCGAGGAAGATATAAAAGGGATAACTGGAAGAAGAAGATCCTAATTCTGGAGACTCCGCTCGATTAACACACCGGTGGCACAAAGATCGCGAACGGACAACCAATGAAGCACTACCGTGCAAGTCGGTCCCTCCTCGATCGCGCGGCGAGAAGATCGGGAAACGGCGATCGCGAGAGGAAAAGGATCGGCAGAGGCTGCCGCCTCGGTCGTCGGCCAATATTTTAACAGCGTTACACGGTCTCGCGGCTCGGAATGAAGATTAATTCAGCCCGCGAAGATTATTCCGCTTTCATTCGGCCGGCATTGTCCACGCGGTTAAAGCTCGCAGCTCGGTGTGTCTGATATCTCGCGCAGCTGGATCGCGACGTTCTTTGAATCACTTTATACGATCTTCATTGTCCATTACTCCGGGCACCGAGTCGGAGAGACAATATCAAAGCCGTTATTTTCCGCGTTCGCGTTCTCCAGTAATGAGGCCAGTCCTCTCTCCCTCTCTCTCTCTCTCTTTTCTCTCCGTTTCTCATAGCATGGAACGACGGCTCTGTTGGCTAAAGGTCCGAGCGGAGCCCGTTCCTTATTAGTTATTAGTATACACGGTCGAGCGAGGAGGGGGGCAAACGAAATGGTTTACAAATGTAGGAGCAAGAATAGAGAGATGGAGGCCTGAATGGGGGCCTTTGAATTACTGGTGCTGGCTGGTTGTTTTGTATAGACACATAATGTATACGTATTCACGCAGACCTGGACGCCGGTTTTGTGTACGGACGCGTGCAACGACGTTCGTATAGGGGCAGCCTCGCGTCTCAGCGAGTAATATATAAGTATGGCGAGCGCCACGGTCCGACTGTATGGACTTATACACGCGAATCCGGCAAAGTCGCTTGCGAACAGAGTGACAGGGTGGTACAAGAGTGGGAGAGAGAGAGAGAGAGAGAGAGAGAGAGAGAAAAGGCGCCGGAGCCCCGACAACCATCACATCCAACCACCGACTTCTGTCCCCGGGAGCTTCTGTCCTCTTTCGTATTCCCGTGTTCTTCAGCCCCCCACCCTCCCAACCCTGCAGAGGCCCCGGAAACCCTCTGAAAGCTCTCTCTCGTGCGCGGCGAGTCAGTCGCATGCCCTGTCATCTTCTGAAAAGAATAATATCTCTCTTTGAAACATTAGCAATTCTATGATCGCCACCTTTATTTATGCCGGGCTGCTCTGGCTGGCAATGCTCGGTTCCTCGCGGCTTTCCAAGTCGTCTCTTCGGGGTGTACACGCGTGTTGATGCCACACAAACAAACGGGAAACCTGTTTATACGGTTGCGCTCACCGTGGTTGAGGAAAATCCGCCCTGTCCCCCCCGACGTCCCGCAGACGAACGTCGCGTATCGTTACGGGGGGGTGTTCTCGGCGTAGGACGACCGAGACGACGCGACGACGGCGACGCCTTGTTACAAAATACTTTAATTAATGACTCCTCGGAACAAATTTACCTTCATTATTAGCACATTCACGTGGCGCGACGAGCGGCCCCGCGAACGCGCGCGACGAGAGCACGGCGAGCGCGTGTACGCAACACGTGTACCCAGACCCGGCGTTGCCACAAAGCGCCGCATTGTGTGGGACACTCATAAAAGGCGCCTGTTCTTGCGCGGCCTTTAAATAATTCAATTCACCGAATGCTTGCTTCCTCCTACCGGAGCCTGCGCGCCGCCTTTTGCTCGAGAGCGGAGGACGCGCGGGATCGACAGATAACGACAGAGAATCGTGTCTCCACTGTTTCTGTTCGGTTTCACTTCTTGGTCCCCTCTTCGTACATTTGGTTTATATTGTACACGCGCGCAGCGAACTCTCGGTACATGTCGACGACACCGGTCTTGCCGGCGTCGTGTATCGTACAGGAGACATACCCGAGCCGTGTTATGGCATCTGAGACCTCTAAAGTAGTGGGGGTAATTCCGCGACATTTATCATCGAGGTCTTGCCGACATATACAGAGAAATCGCTGTATTGTTGTAGACATAGATTCCTCTATCTTTTCTAGCTCTATTGTATATATTTTCATTTATTTCTTCTGTTCGGTTCGATAGAAAATTATGAAAAAATTCAATAATATCATAACTAATAGCGGGCACAATTGTGAATTTTTTCAGAATTTTCGCTCCCGAATTGAACGTTCAAACAAATCCAAAAGCTCAAGACCAGTTTCTCAAGCTTCGCGGCCCCTGACGGGTAATAGGGATAATTCCTCGACATTTATCATCCAGGCGTTGGCGACATATACAGAGAAATCACTGTATCAGGTTGTTGCGTATGAAATGAATTTTAGAATACATATTTTATAGTGTTTTAATCATTTTGTTTTTTAATCACTTTTCAGTATCAGAACACTATCGGATTAAACTAAAATAATCGCGCTATTTATTATGGCGAGCGTAAACGCTTCGCGGTACATTTCCAATTAACACATGCCGTGAGCGCGTAAAAATGTACAGTCCAGTAATTATTGTTACGATCCTGACTATATACCTTTATGACCAAACTGGACGCACTGATCGATAGTTAACTCTGTCGTTAACGAACCGCTGCAGTTGTTAATAACAGGAGAGTTTCTCTCGAACACATTACAAGAAAGGACTCCGTAGAATGTCTTCGACTAGTTTCTGTATAAAATTGTGATTTATTCTAAAACTTTATTTAAGGAAATCGGTTTACTTGTAATATTGAGATGTAAATCAAATATTCTTCTCGGCACTCGAGAAATTAATTAATCTGTCAATCATAGCATCATAGTGAAGCGCAAAGTTAAAATGTCATTTAATATGCATACGAGTATTAAAATTAATTTCTAACTGTACCAATTTATTTAGGAAGTTGTCTAGACTCTAGGGATAGGCCTGTGAAAAATTACTAAGATTTATTCACAGACGATCCTGCTCGTCAATGATAAGAGCAGGGTCAATTTTGCAGTGCCACATTTATATTGACTTCGGTGAATTATTACATTTCAATTAAAACTTGTTTCGTTAGTGGCTGCAATCTAAATATTAATCAAACGAAAACATGTTTTGAACATCCACGTTATATCTTCATTAAAATAAGACATTTTTCTGCGTTAATTTAGTTATCATTTATTTATTCGGAGAAAGTATACGACATACGTATACGGGATGCGCGACGGCACTATACCTCGCATCGAAAGGGAGCATCATAAATCCGTCCAGTATCTTTCCTACAGGACTCGTCACCATTAAAGAAAAATTTATCGGTCGATCGTTTTCGAACCATTACAATCTCTCTCCTCGCCAAGAACACGGCTCCGTTTAATTATCCGTCTTGGCGATCATATTTATATCGGGAGTCCCCTGACCCCGTCGGATTAGAATCGTTAAGTATTATACGAGGAATAACCAGTAACCGTTCGTCGGATTCACTTGTCATCCGCCGGAGGGGCAAAGAAAAGAATATAAAAAAAAAAGAAGAAATAAAACGAAGAAAATGAATAATCACCTGATTACCATAAACGACATAAATTCCGGCCGGCCGTGCAGAGCTGACCGGCCAGCATCGGACACAATCTATCCGGTGAAAAAATATCAGGAAAAGGATTAGGCTAATGACCATAAATTACACACTCAGCGTGTCGCGGTAAGTAACGTTCGAGATAAATTGGCGAATCTGTAATCGATCGCGCAGCCGCGCATAAAATTCCATATTAATGAGGCTCGGGAACACGCTTGCACGTATTGTAGAAAAAGAGAAGAGACAACGGGGAACGAGAGAGAGAAAGAGAGAGAGAGAGAGACAAATACTCGCATTCTTTTGCTTTATCGTTCGTTCATCCTGCGCGATTCTTCTTCCGTTTCCAGACTACTGAAGCCGACGCAAACTCGGGGGAGGAAGCATTTCGTGGATTGCACTCGAAACTGTTTTTCTCGCGAGCATTGTTCGTTTTGTTAACAGATTCGATCAATTATCGCAGGCTTCTGTGGCAGAATTGCGCAGAAGTAGTAATTTTAACAACCATTTTTATCAATTTAAGCTTCTATTTCGATATGTAGACTTTTATGCACTTGTGATGACAAATTTTTTAATTTGACGCTAGTGAATGTTTTCAGATTAACACTAGTAAAAGTGACTATTTCACATTACTTTATAAAAATAACGAGAATGTGCTGTCCAAATTTTTAGCCATTTTTGTTTAAATATCATATACCCAGAGAAATAAATTTGTTGAATAATTCCCCGTGGATGTATCTTTAGAATCTTAATAATTGTAAATTAAAAATATTGGAACCCGTCATTTTGACCTATCCCGTAAACCTAGTGTTAAAAGAATTTAATGATATCTATACATCACTTACGAATTATTAAAGCGATGAACCTCTTAAGTACGGCGCACAGTGGGCAATTTGGACAAAATCGGATTCAAAATCAAGGAACTTTCGATAGGAATGAGTTAGAGCGATGAAATTTTTTTTAAATGAAAGCTGCAACTTTGTAGAATATGGGAAAAATAGAGACATTGTGGTACGAACGTTTTTTAACCTCGAGAAAATTCGTTAAACGCGCACAAATTCAAGAAAATTTTAGTTTTTCCAATACCACGCGCGGAAAAAATTTTTTTTTAACATGCTATACATCATTTCCCATAGATTTCTTCACGCTGATTTCAAATCTGGTCTCAAAATTTGTCTACGACCTCAGGATTTTGCAGTGGTTCGTACCGTTCAAACTGATGCTTTCCACGGAAACCATTATAGCGGCGTACCGTTCAAACTGATGCTTTCTACGGAAACCACTATAGTGGCGTACAGTACTTAAGAAGTTAAAGAGGAAACTTCATCCGTATTTGGCTCCTGTATCTCACAATCGACGAAGCAGGAGCCATGTAGGAACTCTCTTCAATAATTATAGTAGGTCGAAAGTAATTAATCGTCGATTATTGTAATACTTCTGTTTTCCATATTGCAGCCATAAATGGTTACAACACTTATTATGGTTACAACAAAAGTTAAAAATATGGTTAGATAGAATTGAAATAGATTCTTCTGCGAACCTGTATAACGATGTAAAATTCTAATCTACTGGTTTTCCCAAAATTCTAGACCCAAATTCACATAAATTCGTGTCAATACTTCTAGATACGGTTCAGAAATTAATTTTAGCCTGCCACATAGGAACCTCAAAAAGTGCTATACAATGAATCCTATTCCTAAAAAATTCCAAATCATAATATTAACGAAATTCTTTTGCATCCTGGAAGTCCAGATAAAATGAAAAATATTTTCTGTGAAGAATCGAGTCACAGAAGCTGATCGGCTTGCTGATCCACGATTTCCCAGGCGCCAGCGTACAAAGTAGCTCCTCTCAAAGAGCGGCTCTCGGCGTTGGGTCCTCAAGTTTGACAAAGAAGACGGTCTCGTCGAATCGCAAGAAACGATCGAAACTAATCGATCGCATTTCCGCGCAGCGGGCCTCGCGGCTCCCGCGTGAGTCGAACTCGGCGGCCGGAAGAGGCCACGAAGAAGAAGAAGAAGAAGAATAAGAAGAAGAGGAGGAAGAAGAAAAAGCGACACACGGGGACCTCGTACAATAACTCGTCTGTTCGGTTCCTCCTTCACACGTCCAGACTAGAGAGTTAATAAAGTGTGTAAAGAGAAAAGGCCTGGGCAACAGGGCCGCTCCTTATCCGAAGTAATTATTCACGCGTGCTTAAGGACCGTCGGCGTGAAAAGGTTCGATTCTAGGGAACCCGTCCTCGAGAAACAGAGAAACGGAGAGAAAGAATATCTGACAAAAGCTTGTCTGCTGTCCGGCCATTTTTTCCTTCCCCGCGGCATCCCATGGAAATCGTTATGAGCACCGGGGAGGAAGACTTATACACGCGAAAACCAGCGCAGGGGAGGCCGGGAAAACACACGGGGAAGTCTTGCTCGTCTCTCTATTTTATGTGGTTCGCTTTCTCTTAGAAGAAAAAAAAAAGAGAGAACGCCAGACGCGAGAGAGGATAATGTGCCGTGGATGAGCGGACGAGCAAGCGGAGCCGATCCCGAGCAGAGCAGAGCAGAGTTTTCCGGGATCGTGGACGCTGCCAAAGCTGAAAGAAGAGCCAGCGTGGACGGAATGGAGATGAGAGTACCAAGAAGAGCGGAGAGGAGGTGTACCGGGAGGATGAGGAAGAGGAGGAGACACTAGAACCTGCAGAAAGAGGAACAGTATGCAAGGGATATACGCGCGCTGCGGTCGATTCTTCTAAAAATTCGACAGAAATCGATGTGCCTAAGAGCCAACGGTGGTCACGTGACTTTTGCAGAGTCAGAAGGTCGGTAACTGTTGCATAACTTCCGTTCACAGCCTTCAGCCACCGACTTAAGATCCGTCTTGGTCTTGATCCGACGGGTCTCAAGTCTGTGACGAAACTTGTCACATTTTTTGCTCTGTATTATCGATATCATGAATTCTGACGCCAGAAACGTGCTTCAAGTTTTTGGCTTTATTTCGCAGAGAATCGAGACAAAATATAGCTGAATTTGTAGCTGGAGATATTTTCTAGCGCGCGCTACTCTCGATTTCATCCAGAAAACATCGTCAATTTTTGGCCTACTTCTAACGTTTATATTACCAAATATCTGCATAATCTCGTCAGCTGGTGACCAGCGCGCGCTAGATTGAATCTTCCTCTTTCGAACGAGCCCTTTCCCAGCGAGAAACATTCTCATATAAGGACGAAAAGTTGAGGCACGTGCAACCATTTTTCGCCTATTTTTGTCGGTAACGTGGTCACTCTACCTTATCGCGAATCTACGACACTATTATTTATTCTGTGATTATAATGATTAGAAGTTCTTCATCGTTCAGAATTTCGTAGAAAAAGAAAGATAGTTTATATTTATTGTATGCCTATATTTTCTTCAAGGATTTTCTTCTTCAGGGTGTTCACACTATTAATAGCCAGCGTTTTTCTTGTAAATAGTAAATTTTAGAGAAAAAAGAAAGAGGAAAAAGTTGTACTGTTTTTTATACGCACAACAATGGTGTATTTTTTTTGTGTTTATACTATTTTGTTAGATATGAGGGTGACCTTCAATTTTCTAAATGGAATGCTGTATATTTTTTTACATCGCATGAAAGCGTGTGTGTAGACGAATTCATCCGTATAGTGCACGGTGACCTTCAAGGTTATGCAAGGTCAGAAATGGAAGAAACATTTTAATGTTTGATACCAATGTGCTTACAAGTATTCCTTATTCGTACGAATCAGATGATGTTGTCGTTCACTATCAGAGTGTTTACTTCTAGTTTCTACTATGACGAGACAAGTATTACTTATTCAATATTACTTTCGAAACTGATTAGTAATATCGCATAGTAATGTATGATTATTTGATGGACGAGAAGGCGGATATGGTTCGCATTTATTACCAGTGCAGTGGAAATATAAGACGAAGTAAATTGAAATTGGCTACCATATGAAAATCTTTTCATCTTTGATGGGGTCTTTGCAAAATAAGCGTCATAATCGTAAATGTCTTCTTTCTGAGGATAAAAAGTTAGAAGTCCTCTTACATTTTGAAAAAAATCCGAAATTCGCCATGGCGTTGCGTATAAAAAACAGTATTACTTTTTCCTCTTTCATTGTTTCCTAATATTTGCTATTTACAACAAAAATGCTGACTAGTAATAATGTGAACACCCCGTACAACAAATACAACAAAATAGAATTTTATTTCGGTTTATAGAAAAAATTAATAACATACATATTTATTAGACTCTGTTCAGAATCTTCATCACAAGTCTGACTCGATATTGTAAGGCAAGGGATTAACCTTCCTACCTACCTTAAAAGGTAAACGAACTCTTTAAAAGACTCTTTATGGAAAATAAAAAATATTGCATTGATTGCAAGACACAGCTGGGCCAAAATAAAATTTTTTCATTTTTGATCACCTTACTAAAAGCTGAAATTAATACACTGATGTGCTCAAATCTTTTTGACACTAAACCTACCACGGTCAAAATGGCCGGTTTTCTATTTCGCAATAATTGAAATTATAAAAACGTTTTCCTAGGAAATTACTGAATTTTCTTCTCCATTTAAGCACCTATTGTAATGAAAATCGCACAAAGTTTAAGCAAATTCTATCTTCTCCATTCTATAAGACGTTTCACTTTTATATGTTTTGTGATTGGTAGGTTCAGTGTGAACATGTCCGCTTCAAACATTTCTCGGAGGACATTCCACATCGAGGCTCATTAATGTAGACTGCGGAATGCAAAATGAAAATTATCTGTATCAACCGCAAGATACAGGAGCTACGTAGACATTTATTTCCTTTCGAAATGTTTTTAAAACGGAGCAACAGGATTCTTAAGTTTCTAAAAACGTTTCTACCGTTTTGCATTCGAGCTACCGATTTCTGTCATAAACGCATAAAATCCGCATTAAAATTCCATCGCACTGTCGCCGAGCTGTTCGATCCGTCACACTGCGCGACTACCGATCTCTCCTGCCGGCGTTCGCAAGCATGTAACGAATGTCGACGATCGTTTCCGGGTGGATAAGTTAGCGGAATAAACGTGGTTACAACGAAATTACAGCTCGTCGCTGCCAGCCTTATCCCGTCCTACCGCGTAATTCTGCGCGTTAATGAAACGATCCGGGCAATCGGGGCCGCGACGATCGCGCCGCCGCCATTGTAATTTAAATACTTTATTTCGCGCGATATTCCCCCGTCGGTTAATTAGCCCGGCGCGCTCGAATTTTTCAACAACCCTCTCTCTCTCTCCCCCCGTTTTCTTTTTTTGTCTCCGCTAATTGGCCGACGGGAGTCCAGGAAACGCGTTCCACGCGGAAAACGCCTCGCGAGCTCCGATTGTGTCCTATAAACGCGGAATATCTCGCGAGAGATAACAGTTTCGCGAGGCCCGCGCGCTCGCGTTTCGCATCGCGAATATTTCCGTCGATCTGATATCTCGTCCCCGAGCCGGCCGTTTATTCCGAACATTGCTACCGTTTGATGTTTCCGGTGAAAATGGCCAGACTGGGAAACGTTTATTACGGTTTACGCCGCCATTAAATTCCACGGCGTCCTTGCTCGACAACTTTTCATTCGATTGCCGCGCGCCGATTTACATTTGATATCCGTGCAAGAAGCTCTCCCGGGCGGAGCCGGAGAAAAACGCGATTCCTGCCCGTATCCGTAATGTCATTTGTCTACAGTTGTTGCCGATCGGAGCCCGTCCACGGCGAGCCGTTTTTATCCGAGTTTCTACGAGAACATCGTTGATCGCCGAGGAAATCGAGGAAAATTCCTCGTCGAGCACCGTTGAAAATCGCTCGAATAAATTTCTGCATTCAAAGGGGTAGAATGGAAACGGTGTTCACGGTGCCAGCTGCTGATTAGACCTGGACGTTCCCGGTATTTCGTTAAGAAATTCTTCGCCGATTATTGTTGAAGTAAAGCTTATCCACCGTCCGCGTTGATTGTTGCTTTAATCCTTTAAAACTGTAGGAGAACAGCACGCTCCAAATTCTTTGTTTTATAATATTGATTATTCTTTATTTTATTAAACCTTACAGGAATTTACTTTCTCACTATTTTTCTGAAACGACTTTCAAACGTCCTTGCCACTTGGACTGCCGGGGATGGGTCAAAATGGCTTGTTTCTAATTTTTTCTTCTGCGATCATAGAAATTATAAACATATTCTGATGAGAAATTTGTAAACAAAGTTCTTTATTTGAACACATACAATAAAAAATCGTAGAAAATTTGAACAAATTTCTTCCCGCAAACAAATTACAACAAACTCTTTTATAGGCACAATGGCCCATCTACACCAAAATGGTAGACTAATAATAACAGTGTTTAAAATGGCTGACCACTAGCTTCGAATGGCTAACTACTGAAATAATTACCCCACTCGATACCTGCAGTGTTAACTATATCTATAACGAGAACTCCATAAAGTTTTGAATTAGTTACAATTCTGAATAGTTGAAAATAAATCTCAATTATTCCCTAATTATTTCGTGAGACTTCATCAAATAATCTCCAAGAAGATACGAACAACCACAATGAATGAAGTGCGTCTCGAAAGTGCGATCGAAGCTTTCCAGAAACCCAGAAGTAACAGGTTAGGCTGTTTCCCGACCCCAGAAGAGCAACACTAAAGAAAACATGCCGCGAGTCGTACCAAATGCCGGGATCAGAGAGGTATCGTCTTCGCGGTTCCGTTTTCCAGCTGCTCGCCAGCTGTCCGGACGCAATCAGCGTCCCAAAGCCCAATTATTCCGGAGCGATGACACCTGTGGTCCGCGCGACGCGGAAGAAGAAGAAGAAGAAGAACCATCCACCTTATTCCGCTCCCATTGTTCCTTCTGACGGTGAAACCGAGCAAGTGCAACCGACGCGACGCGACGGTAATCACCGATATACCGCGGCGCATCTGCATACAAACGGGGACGGGCCACTGACAACTATCCGAGTCGCTCCTAAAACGTGGAGTTGAACAAACTCGGCGAAAACCGCGAGAATCGAACAGACGATAACCGTTCGTACGGCAGGCAAACTTGTATGATTGGAATCAATGTCCACAATGGTGTCCGTTAACACCAGTTAACGGACCTGTTAAAACGGCGGATTATAAATGTATATAATTCACAGGGAATCGCTTCTAAAACGTGGAGTTGAATAAACTGGACGAAAACCGTGAGAACCTATTCATATTATATTTTCATTCCTCGGTCAGATGAAGTTTATATAGAGTGCTGAAGTCACCATTGCTGAAGCCATCGGAAATTATTTCTTTACGCGTGCAATATATCCAAAATATAATATAAAATTAATTTTTTAAGAGAACGGCTGAGTATTGACCCATGGTTTCTTTTGCACTTCTTTATCCTTGTGATGAGTAGAATAAGATGCAACGAAAGAAAACTGTTGACCTTTTGACCTTGCAAATCAAGGTTAATTTCATGGCACCTTTGTTACGTCAATCTCCACCGAAGCGAGGGTGCAGAACCTCGCTATAATAATTGCGACATATAATTTTTGTACATCTGTGCAGCGCACTGTTTACAAACAATTGCCTCCATGCACTGCACCACGTGTTTACACTGTCTACACACGACCCATACACACGTAAGCAAACATGTTAATTAAACGAGGTATTCTAACAGAATTACCGAAGACAAACTCATTGTCAGTCCGAGCAGCTAGACTATTGTAGCAAGATCGGCCGTGGTCGCTAAACAATCGATTAATTAAAACCGGCCGGTCCCTAAACAATCGTCGTCCAATAACGAACAAAGACATCTCCGGCGAAGTCGCGATCTTGATTCGCCGGTAATTAAGGAAACGAACTCGGACGAGGGTCTGAGGGGGTGGGGGAGGCGGAGCGAGGGGCGGTCGCATCTCGTTGTTTCACGTCTGGCCGCACGCGTACAACAACAGCAATCCACGATCGCGATATCTATCATCGCGTTCCTCGTCTCATTTCGTCGCGTTTAATTACGATCCGGCGATGATAAGGCGATTTCCCTGGGCCCGGTCCGAGGCCCGCTCCTCGCCGCGCCGCTAACCGACGCCGCAATTTATTAATTAAGGGAACCGAGCGCGCGGCTAAGCGGAATCAATTTCACGGACGTCGATCGTTTTCTGCCGCGGCGACGGATTTCTCTTGTTGTGGCGCCGTCTCGCATTGTTTCCGACGTTTTATTGCCGCGGACGGAAAATCTTGCCGGTTTTTACTAGAGACACCGGTAACGTGGCCTCCTTCGCGATTTCATACGTTAAAAATGAAATAAAACTGGGCCCCATGCACTTGGGACAATGTTTGAGTAACACCCTGTGATTTTGAAAAAGGATTACTTGTTCGAAAATCGATAAAATTATCTAGAGCCCTTTCGACGAGTTAACGCGTTGCTTACCGGCGACTGTTTCACAGATTTTAAACATTTGCTAGCTCAACACTTCACGTATCGATTTACAATTTTTAATAGGAATAATAAAGAACACCCCATCTCCCATCCGAAATCAGAGAAAAAACAAACATTACCATAAGAAAAAAAAAACAGTGTCCTCTTACTACCCAAGTGATCCGATTACAGTGAATTCTCGATATATGTCAACAAGACATATAGAGCCGTGTTATGTTTACACTCCTCGGCGCCCGAGTCCTCCCACGACACCCCGCGGTAGTGGGGACAATTCCACGACGTTTATCATCCAGGCCTTGGCGAGATATACAGAGAAATCACTGTATCGTTGTAGACATAGATTTTTCCATCTTCTAGCTCTATCGCGTCTACTTTCATTTATTTCTCCTGTTCTGTTTGATAGAAGATTATGAAAAAATTCAAGAACATCGTGCCTAATAGCGGACACAATTGTGAATTTTTCCAGAATTTTCGCTCCCGAATTGAGCATTCAAAAAAATCAGAAAGCTCAAGTCCTCAAGTCTCTCGAGCTTCGGGGCTCCTCACGGGGTACACTCCGCGGTAGTGGGGATAATTCCGCGATGTTTATCGTCTAGGCCTTGGCGACATATATAGAGAAATGACTGTATACCGCCTGGTACCTCACGTCAGAGTCGCCAGATCAGGGGAATTGACTCGAATCGGTGGGAAGAAGTAATCCTCTCTCTCTCTCTCTGCCAGTACCAGATAAGTCACGTGACATTGCGACACACGCACGACGGAGATGAACCGCGTCACGTGACCGGACCGGGGCGGAGGCGTGGGGGTACGGCGTCGTAGAAGGGGAGGGTAGAGTGGGGAGACAAGTCTTAATCTGGGGACTCTGCCACGCATTCGCATGAACGAGGTATGTCACTCGAAAACACATTTAACTCTTTAAATAGCAACCTAACGGCATATGGACTGTAGATTCGCCGATATATCAATATTGCTCCCAATTACAACCGATCAGCACATTCAGATATCCGGACCGAGGCCTCTGTGTCAACTGTTATCAGTCCCGTCAAACATTCTCAAACCGAAGATAAACCGCTGCTACACAACTTCATCCTCGCATTTTTCTCGTATCGACGTTTCATCAGCCACGCCTCGATCGCGGATTCCACTGTCGAAGGCACTGTATGTCTTAATTTCAATCAACCATTACGTTTTTACGATTATCAAGCGGCCGTATCGTTCGGCTGGCTCGAATGGCATATCTAATGGACGTATCTACGAAATACGCGACGACTTTTATCGGCCATTAATAAAAAAAAAAAGGCGAGCGGAAGGGAGAAAGGAAGAGGGTCGATGGCAAGTGAAAAGGACGAAGAGGACGAAGAAGGGGACACCCGGGGGCCGAAGAAGAAATCCGGTCGAAGCCAGCAGGTGCCGTTGAATTAGTATAGATCAAGGTCCTCGGTGAGGCTTGTCCATTACATAATCAACGAACGATATCGAGGATGATAGTGCATAACGAGTGGAGCATCGACGGGGCTTCTGCCACGCTCTGCCAGGCCTCTGGCGTATTCTCTGCTCATGCTCCCTGCCATACTCTGCCACGAAACTGGTCCCCCTTCTTTTTCATCGTGCTGGCTGCCGTCGCGTAGCTGCCACGAGCAGTTCGCAGCCAGCGGAAGGAAATAAAAGTGCGCGCCGGAGCCGAGCCGAGTCAACTTGTCGAACGGGCTCTCTTTATTTACTTTATTGTAGGCCCCGGTAACGGTATCGGTCGCATCTCCGTTCGGTCCTCTTTCTCTTTCTCTCTCCCCCCTCCCTCCCCCCGTAACGTCCCTCTCTTCTACTCTACCCGTTCGACGGTTCGTTTTCCACCGGGCTGTCTCCCATTCGCGAATTCTTCTGCCAATACCGCCGTCGAGAGCGACTCGGAACGAGCCCGATAATTGCGTATCTTAAGTGGTCGCGATGCGACGAGACCGAGCCGGCTGGCGAATCCCTCATTACCATCCGCGGATCGTTCATGTATTAGATAAATATTAATATGTAACTGTGGTGGCGGCTCTGTCGCTCGGCGCCACGCGCAAATTAAAAATACCGGTGCGACAAGATCGATGAACGTTCGACCGGACTCGAGCTTTTCGATTTTTTTCAATGCTCAATTCGGGAGTGAAAATTCTGGAAAAATTCGCAATTGTGTCCGCTATTAGGTATGATATTGTTGAATTTTTTCAGAATTTTCTATTCAACAGAACAGGAGAAATAAATGAAAGTAGATGCAACAGAGCTAGAAACATCTGTGTCTACAACGATACAGTGATTTCTCTGTATATGTCGCCAAGGCCTGGACGATAAACGTCGCGTAATTGTCCCTACTGTCGCGGGGTATTGCGAGAGTGTAATCATAATACGGCTCAGGAACGTCTCCTGGACGATACACGACAAGCTGGCAAGACCCGTGTTGTTGACATATATCGAGACTCACTGTATATAGAAGAGCAATGGATACCGTTTCCATTGGCGGTAATAAATGTTTTTTACCGAGTGTCCTAAGAAAATACATTTTAATACTGCCGGTAAGACACTGCTACCGCAAAAATGTGAAGTCAGTAGTTCTCGACGTATTATTAAATATTAATATGTAACCGTAACATGAGGTTGTTGCCGGCCACGGCGCGCGAACTACGCTTAATTGCCGCGAAATTGGAATGGGAGAAAGACGCAGGAGCGAAAAATCATCGCAAGAATGCAGTCGTGATTAACTGGAAACAGGGGGGGGGGGAGAACGAGGCACGAGGACGTTTGACTTGGTAATGAATCCGCGACGATCTAGCGAGGTTGTAGGCGGTACCGCGGTTAACTAATAGCAAACCGTTCCGCAGTGGTATGCGCAATTGATCTATTGCGTTCGATCGATACGCTTCGGGAGACGCATAAACGCGGAAAAGTGGGTATTAGGGACGCAGGGTGTTTGCGAGTCGCCAATCTAATTGCACCAAAATCATTTCGGTCGTTGTAAAATCGTCCGACTTTTATTTAGTATAAAGAAGGTGCGAAGAAGTCGAGTAACGTCTATGAATTAATTTCGTGCAGCCTAATGAGCTTAATTTGGTACTTGTCTAAGATTAATTGTTTCAGAGAGTTGTTCCATGTATGAGGTAACGTTGTTCCAATTAGTGCACCATAAATAACTCTATCTTCCAAAATTTATTGGTACATTGCGGATCTTTATGCAAAATTAAAATTTTCTTTATCTATTACAAGAGCCAGATATTTCATTCTTTTTCGAATAATTTGAAAATAATACATCGTTATTCTTAAATTATTGTAATCTTTTTACTGTTTTAAATTGCATGTACACATCTTTTTTTACAAATGCATAAAATTCGCAGTTTACTAATAATATATTTCTATGTGTAGTAATTAAAACTATGCGTATATTAGCAGTAGGTTTACGGGACCCGTCAAAATGATGGGTTCTAATATTTTTTAATTTAAAATTATTAAGATTCGGTGGATGCATACATGAGAAATTATTTAGTAAATTTATTTCCTTGGGTATATATTATTTTAAGAATATTTCTAAAAATGTGGGTAGCACGTTCTTGTTATTTTTATAAAGTAATGTAAAATAGTCTTTTTTAGTGCTCCGTATACCTAGTGTTAATATATTTTTTCTAACTTTATGAAAAGAATTTTTACAAATTGCATGCATTTTTTTAGAATCTAAGCTTTATAGGAAAAAGATAAAGAATATTCTTTGAAAGAATATTTGCGTTTTGGTTTTGATTAAAAGAGACTGTGAGGAAAAGACTATATTAAAATATTATAGTAATCTAGTAAAGTCTATGTAACATTTTTCTTTCAACCGATAATGACCGGACAATAAGTTGAACGAACATGCGTAGCCTTCCGACCAAATTATGTGTCGCACAAGAATTAGCTCTTTTACGTAATTACGTTCCAAAGAGCGGGTACTTCTCATTCACGCTAACCAATCAAGAGCCTTTTAGTACTCTTTGATCTTTTGTTTCGAGCAGCACAATGCTTGACCGTCGAACGCGGAAACATCGAGCAACCGAAAATAATCGTTGACATACGCTGAAGCAAACGGCGACAACTACAAATCGCTTTTGCGTTATGTCTCGATTGAAATTCAAATGGTGGAGCGCGCCGGCCTGTTTCATCCGCGTTGTCTAACGAGGTAGCATCTTCTTTTGTTCGGCGATGTTCATTGGCGTGGCTAATGCGATTTGTTCGTTTCTCACAAAAGATATTCACGACTATTTTTCTATTTCCTCGGCGAACCATTCCGAAGAAGATGGTTCTATTTTTCAACGCGGCCATGTTGCATCCCACTGGCTGCCATTTGCATCACAAAAGTCAACAAGATTCTGATGTGTCTGTGGGCACCATGTACACTTCATTCTAGCTCACTTGTGGTTAGCGTCAACGAGAGGACAAAGTGCAATGCGATCGCACATTTATGACAAAACTGACTAAAAGTGTAATTCAAAACGGTGAAAAAATTGAAACAATTCAGGAATATCAATATTAACGTTAAATTATTAACGAGGAAAATAAATTTGTAGTTGACTCCTGTAGCCTGAAATTTATACTTAAAATCTTCGTTTTGCATGAAGATCTACAGTGATTTCTCTATATCTGTCGCCAAGAATTGCCCCCACTACCGCATGTTGTTGACATATATCGAGAATTCACTGTACTCGTAAGTAATCGAATAATAATAATCTTAGATAAATAATCTTAGAATAACCTTGCGCGTACAGTTCACACACAACCCCGCGTTTCTTAAAATCTGTGCAGGGTGCATCGAACGCATGAAACGACGAGCCTATGGTCGGCAAGGAACGAGTCATCGACTGTCGCGGGGCGTATCGAGCAGCACCGCTCATAACCGAGCTCCTAATCATTATGGCAGGTATCTGCGCGGGGTCGTTGACCCCCGGCAAACTTGGTTCATTTCGATCAACACGAATAAACACTTCGATCGGCGAGGTGGCGGCCGTAAAGCGCTATCACAATGGCCGGGAATGGCGCAATCAATGGTGGCCGGTCTGATCCGGGGGGATAAAAGGCCAGCGAGCATTTATAAACAAAATATTACGGTAATCGCTCGGTGCGAACGGTGTTGGTTGGCGGCGACGGCGACGTTGCGGCCGGCCACCATAAATTTATTCCCATTGGTCACGGTCCAGAACGTCTCGCGCAGAAAGGAAACGCATTAACAACAGAGCTATCCCCCTTATTATTGTCTTAAGGTGTCTCGGACGTGATCGGTCCGACGAGAAACGAACACAGAGAGAGCGACGACAAGAGAGAAGGAGAGCGAAGACAATGGAGAAACAAGAGAGGAGAACGCTCTCTCGCGTCACTTGTATCTGAGAAGGGGTCCGCGGGGTGGGGGGGGGGGCAGAACGAAAGAGAGAAGGAGAGCAAAATGGAGGAGAGAAGGAGAGCGTGTTTCGCGCGTAGGAGCCAACAATTTATTGCCCATCGGGCCCGTTGTAGTTGCACAAGACGATGCGTACGTAGGCTTTAAAGGCCTACGAAACGTCGGGTCATTACTTTCGGTGATTACCGTCATTCTTTGATTAGGAGCCGTTTTCAATCTCTCCCCTTCCGCCCAGGTGCCCCGACATCAACGGGGCCCACAATGCCTCGAAATTCCTACCGCTTTTAAAGGGACACGCCCGGGAACCAGCGAAACGAGACCCTAAAGGGGGAATCGAATGAAAGGGAGGGGAGGGGGCGAAGAAGGAGGAGCATTTCGAAATTCGTGGCGATAATTTATACGGGGTTCCCCGGGCCCAGCTACGGGGCCCTTCGTCACGATAAGATTGGATCGTCAGGGGCCTTTACATGGGGATACACCAGATACCTAAGTACCGGATAACAGGCCTCACAAAGGAATAGAAGGTACTTATCCACGGGGACGTATTCCTCTCTCTGAGTTTCGGGATCGACGTTTCCTTGTATCTTCGAAATTCGATTTACGATCGGGCCGGTATCTATTAAGCAAAAGTAATCCAACGGACGATACCGGCACGATACATTTGGAAGCGTAAGCGTTCCCGGACGGTTCCCGAAGCTGTCGCTAATGGGGCACCCGATTTCTTCACCGTCAAACCTCTTCGATGTCCCCTCGACTCTTCCCCCTCTTCTTTCGATCTTCTTTTTTCCGTCGATTTTCGTTTTGAGAGAGAGAGAGAGAGGGAGACTTCGTTTCACTCTGGCGGGTCCGAAAGCGACCGTTTACGTGCCGATAAGGAAACTTCTCTTGCAACACGCGCGACGTAAAGCTGCGTCCACACTGAAGAACAATCGAGCAACTTTTCGATGCCTTTTGCTGCTTTTTTCTTTTTTTATTCCGTAAAAAAAGGAGGAAGCAACAAGAGGTGAGAAAATGTTGCTCGGTGTCGCTTCAGTGTGGACGTAGCTTAAACCTTGTTTTAACCTTGGAAGCGTCCGAAAATAGGAACTGACCGTTTGTTGCTATAGCGAGGTTTGACAATTACACGTGACTATTATTGTAGTAATATTGTTGCTGGAAAAATTCTCGGTCCATTGAAAATATGTCCATACGTTGATGAAGAAGAAATTCTCTTGTAGTACAGTGTTTACTCGATCTATGTCCCAAATGCATAGCCGATAAAAGTCCCAGAAATATCCCCACTGCCGCGGGGTAAACCCCGTGAGGGGTCATGAACCGAGGCCCTTCGCTGTCCTTTTCTACGTCCGACGTGGATTAAAGAATCCCTCGCCGATATATGTCCGTGGCTGGACCCGTGTTTTGGACATATATCGAGTAAAGACTGTGTGCACTGTAGTTCATGATTGAGTTTGACGATTTTTGAAAGTGGGGTACGAGAATCGTTTTTGAAGATTGTAGGACTAAAATTGACCAATGACAATTTAATGGTCGTTTGAAGCACTGTAGTTCGTGATTGAGTTTGACGATTTTTAAAAGTGGGGTACGAAAATCGTTTTTGAAGATTGTAGGACTAAAATTGACCAATGACAATTTAGTGGTCATTTGAGGCACTGTAGTTCGTGATTGTGTTTAACGATTTTTGAAAGTGGGGTACGAGAATCGTTTTTGAAGATTGTTGGATTGCAATTGACCAATAACAATTTAGTGGTCATTTTGTTTTTGGAAGTCGTATTACATGCGGTTTTAAAATTGTCACTTAATTATTGAATTTCTGACGATTCGATTGAATAAATAGCTGTCACTTGAAGAACGATGGGAAGACTGCCTACGCAAGGTACCTTCAAAAATGAGTTTTAAAAGATTGACAGTAAAGCCGGGAATAGTGTTGAGCGGCGTCAATTGTAAAAGTGCGACTAGGGTCCGAGGGTTAAAACAGAATGTTTTACAGTGAAAGAAAGTCGAAAGATTTTCACTTTCTTCGGAGCACACCAGGCCTAACAGGAACAAATCGCACGAGATTTTACAAATTATCGTACAAGATTAAAAATTTACATAAAGATCTGTGGCCGGGCGATGATTAAGCGGCCAGCAAGGAAGCACCGTTGGCCCGGAGAAAGGCAATAACGCAGTAATCAAGAGAATCATTCTGCATCGCGTGTGTCCCGGTGAATGGCCAGCAAATTCACGAAACGCACCGTGAACATTGGCTACCCTGTGAAAGGTGCTTGGCTAAGAGAACCATAAGAAAAAGAAGAAGAAGATGAAGAATAATACGAAGAGGAAGAAGCAGAAGAAGAAGAAAATGGAGAAAAAATAAAGCAGAGCCGATTTTTATATTGGACATTGTCCATTTCTCGGATGGTTCTTTCCTCGCGATGGGACTTAATTTTAGAATGGCCGTGGCCCGGGGCTGGTCCGCCGGCGGCGCGGCGCGATTCCCCCGCTTATGGTTGCCGCGTGACACCGTGGAATCGCCGGTGCACGGCAAGGTGTTGAAGCTAAAGGCTCGTATTTTTGTCGCGGCCGGCTCCGGCGAAACCCTTTCTGCCGGGCCGGCGATAAATCCGTATCTTTATGAAACGACGTCCGAGCTTTCCTGGGCCTGTAGGGGCGCCTTTTGTTCGGTTAAAACGTTCCGTGGTCTCTCCCGGGACCCGACCGAGCCCCCTTTTTCCCTTTCCCTTTCACATTGTACTGTCAATGGGATCACCGATACCGAACGCGAGCGACCGAGCGCGTTTCGTGCCGGCGAAATCGAATCGCGCGGCAAAACATCCATTCGCAACTCCATACGCAATTCCCCACCATCAATTAATAGGCCCCCACGCACTCGGCGCCTTAACCAGTTAAGCGCGCGTGACGTGTATACACGTCATCCAAAATTCTATTGCGGTGCGGTTAACGTTAATGAATTGTTCATTTCTTATCGAACAAAAATGTATTTCTTTCTCATTTTGCTTTCCTTTTTTCGTAACATTTATAATAGCGCCATTTCACCTGCATTCGACGTATATATTCGTCATTACTTGATTTTAATTCCGTGAGGGATTTTTAAAATTAAATTCCACAGTTAATTGGTTAAGGGGCTATGTACATCTAGAAGCCATACAAATTGAATTACAATTTCTTTTTAGGGTGAAAAAATCTTTTTCTCTTAACTGTTATATACATTCGAAAATGTGAACTTCTAACTGCAAATTGTGAAATTTTCCTGGGAAAATTCGACACGGGAAAAATTTGCCAGCCATTTTCACGTGACGCGACACGCTCTTTAGAGAAACTGCTTTAACCACTTTAACTTCCACCATTTCCATCTGGAACCGGAAAACCAAAAATGGCTTTAATTAGACATATGACTAGTTTAGAACGATTTATTTTTATAACCTAATAGTTTATTTCTTATAAACGAAATAGGCATGACTTTTAATGCAGTACAGTCAGTTCTCGATTTATGTCAACAACACGGGTCTTGCCAGCGTCGTGTATCGTCCAGGAGACATATCCGAGCCGAGTTATGTTTACACTCCTCGGCGTCCGAGACCTCACGGGGTATAATTCCACGGCGTTTATCACCCAGGCCTTGCGACATATACAGAGAAATCACTGTATCGTTGTAGACATAGATTTTTCCATCTTCTAGCTCTATTGCATCTACTTTCATTTATTTCTCCTGTTCTGTTCAATAGAAAATTCTGAAAAAATTCAACAATATCATACCTAATAGCGGTCATCATTGTGAATTTTTCCAGAATTTTCGCTCCCAAATTGAACACTCAAACAAATCCAAAAGCTCTAGTCCAGCCTCTCAAGCTTCGCGGACCCTCACGGGATATACCTTGCGGTAGTGGGGACAATTCCGCGACGTTTATCATCCAGGCGTTGGCGACATATATACAGAAGTCACTGTCTTTACATTCAAATGTCTGCAGTTTTGCGAAAAATGTAACAAAACCGCTAGGTCAAACACCAGTTTTGTATACCTATTTTAAAAACAGTTTTGGTTTTTCGGTTTCAAATAAAAATTGTGGGAATTACCTCAGTCGACCCAGTGAGCCGACGAAGGATGAAATAGACATTGCCGAGCTGTTGAGTCCCTGAAAAGACTATAACTGTTCCCAGAGATAGTCGGGGAGTTTAGGAAAAATCGTCGGGGGCCGTTAAATCGGGAATCGATTCCTCCAGTCGAACACCGAAATAGCAGGGTGCCCGGTCGCGCGGTTTTCATTTATAGTCAATTACACGCTGGCGTAAACGATGTCGTAAATTACAGTTTTGCGCGATGCCTTATCAATAGCACATAACTCTTGCCCCGGGAGCCGAGTTACAGCCCGGCGAGCGTATTCGCGGAGATTTATTAGCCGGGACGGTTTCCACCGATTTAACATCGGCCAGGCGCGGATTCATCCCGGCGAGGAATGAAAGTAGTCGGTCTTCGTCTTCTTCTTCTTCTTCTTCTTCTGGCGGATGCGCCCTGGCTAGAGACACGCGAGGTCAAGTGGCAATCAACAATTCGATCGGCGCACACGCGATCCTGAAATCGTCCTTACGCCGATGTAAAACGATACCGAGCACGGCGAAGTGTCGTTGCGCTTGTGTACACTGTTAACTGTCGCTTTCTATCATCGCCTCGTCTCGGCAAAGAGTATGCTGCTGTTATAGTAAGGCTGTGTGCCATGGGGCGAGGTGGATACCTAACGTCATGACTTCAAATTACTCGTAAATTATTTTCTCCTACAGGATATCGTGAAGGGTAATTTGTTTTTTAGTGTTTGTCAACCACAGCTCATTTTTTAGGGAAATCGACGACGCCATTTCGCGTTTGCTAATTTATGAGAGGGTCAGCTGTTTAGTATAGCCTCTTCACTCTCCGGTACACGGATCAGAAGCATCTATTTTTTCGATGACGTTTCTTCTAACTTCGAGATTTTCTTATTATAGTGTTATTGATGTTATACCGCATTAACTCCTATTAACCCCCTATGAATTTTATTTTACAGTTGCAGTCATTTGAATTTCTTCGTAGCTCATATTTCCCTAGAAAAAATGTATATCTATTGCACGCCTGTATGTTCTCCAAATGGCTGTACATTAGGGAATTAATTACATCCATATTTGGTAGATTTTGTTCGAAACCTTCATCACGAGTCTTGTTCGTTCATTATCCTTATATTAGAAGTACAGTGATTTCTCTGTATATGTCGCCAAGGCCTGGACGATAAACGTCACTGAATTATCCCCACTACCGTATACCCCGTGAGACGCTACGAAGCTAGAGAGACCTCAGACGTGTGTAAACATAACACGGCTTCTGGACGATCTATGTCGCTGGCAAGACCTGTGTTGACATATATCGAGAATTCACTGTATCAGTTTACTAAATAACGAGTAAACTGAGAAACAATGTTTCCTATTGAAATAATCTTTCTAGCATCTCAAAAAAAAGTTCAAATCGCTTGATGCAATTTCAAAGAATTTATTACTTTTCAAAGGGCGTCCAGTTAAATTTGTTCCCGATTGTGGATCACCTAAACACAATGGATCAAGGGAGAATCTTCTGGGACAAGTGTCTTGATAAAACCGCAGACCAGCAACAAGTCCTCTTGCGGCACTTCAACTCCCCCCCCCCCCCCCCGTCTCTCAAAAGCCAAAGAAAAAAAAAATGGACGTTCCCAGCGAACAAGACCACGGGCGAAGATTTAGCCGCCATAACTCTCGGCGCCGGAGTTGGTCCCGGCGGTCCTTGCGTCGGTGTAATTATTCAGCGTGCCGTCGCCGCGTCGCCGCGTTATGTAACAATAATCCGGCCGTAAATCAGGTTTATTGAAAGGAAAATTTCGGCGGTCGCCGGTGGCCGGACGTTTTCATCGACGCGAACGAACCAAGAGAAGCCTGGTGTCCATGGTCCATGGAAGAGAAGCGCGATGATCTGGCGGCTTGCCGGGCAGCTCGGTGACAGCAGCTGGTCCCGATCCAGCAGCGAGTTCTCTGCCCGGGCTCTTCGGGCTTGACGACACTCGACAGCCATTCGAGAATTCTTCTCTGTTCCCTTTTGCCTACGTCCGTACTACGTGTCACTCGTTTCTTTCTCTCCGCGAGCGTTTCACCGTGCTACTCCTCTCGTCCACCTCGTCCTCGACGCGTCCTCATCGTCCTCCCCCGTGCGTGTCCCTCCCCCCATTCCTCTCTCTCCCTCTGAAACTCGTCTCTCGCGAGTTAAGCCCACTCTGATTTACGCCCGCTCACCTGTTCATCCGTTTCAACGTGGCCCACTTGCGAGGACCTCTTTCCGGCGTGCGTCAGATGATCTCTTTGATACACTACTGTCCCGATTGTGTACTCTAACGTATATCGATCTCTGTGAAAAATTTAGGACTGCAGTGTCACCTAAATCGTGCACATACACAGTATTCCCTGATGTCTCCACGATTCGTGTCACAGTAGAACCACGATTGTTCCAGTACTCGGTATCAGTGCTGAACTAAATCCTTATTGTTCAATAAATCGTGCAGCATATGGATTATTTTCAATCGAACTATTTTTCTGTGGAGAGTATTCAGACAATAAAGAATTTAGACTGCACGGATAATCGAAGTTCTACTGTATCGTGTACGACTACAGTGATTTCTCGATATATGTCGCTAAGGTCTCGATGATAAACGTCGCGGAATTATCCCCACTGCCGCCGGGTATACCCCGTGACGGGCCACGAAGCATAAAAGACTGGACCCGAGCTTTTAGATATTTTCGAATGCTCAATTCGGGAGCGAAAATTCTGGAAAAATTCACAATTGTGACCGGTATTAGGTAGGATATTGTTGAATTTTTTCATAATTTTCTATTGAACAGAACAGGTGAAATAAATGAAAGTAGATGCAATAGAGCTAGAAGATAGAAAAATCTATATCTACAACGATACAGCGATTTCTCTATATATGTCGCAAAGGCCTGGACGATAAACGTCGCGAAATTATCCCCACTACCGCGGAGTATACCCCGTGAGGGGCCGCGAAGCTTGGGAGATCAGTGCGATAAGATCGATGAACGTTCGACCGGACTCGAGCTTTTCGATTTTTTTGAATGCTCAATTCGGGAGCGAAAATTCTGGAAAAATTCACAATTGTGCCCGGTATTAGGTAGGATATTGTTGAATTTTTTCATAATTTTCTATTGCACAGAAGAGGAGAAGTAAATGAAAGTTGATGCAATAGAGCTAGAATATAGAAAAATCTATATCTACAACGATACAGCGATTTCTCTATATATGTCGCAAAGGCCTGGACGATAAACGTCGCGGAATTATCCCCACTTCCGCGGGGTATACCCCGTGAGGGGGGACGAAGCTCGAGAGGCCTCGGACGTCGGGGAGTGTGAACATAACACTGCTTCCTGACATATATCGAGAATTCATTGTGCACAGAAAACGTTCATAAAGATCCAGTAACGAAATCGGTAACCCTTCATCGTCCGCCGAATATCGGCGAATTCTTTGTTCCTGACTGCTTCCAAGAACAGTAATTCGCCGGCACCTCCATTCACCGGAAACCTAAACGATAACGACGCCACCGGTCTTTAATCGCGCCGATCTGAAAAAACGTGTTCGCCGATCGACGCGGCATACTCGCGTAACGATCGCGTTTACTCGACGGTTACGCGCTAAAATTCCCGGCCAAAATACTATAAATACGTGGTATCGGCGTACGGCTAGAAAACTCATGCTTCTCCGCGTTCCCGGTGGGCCGTCATAAACGCGGTTGGTTTCCATAATGCTTGATTTCCATTAAACAAGACACGCTTGGGGGGGGGGGGGGCAACCCGGCTAACCCCATCGGTTAGCGGCTGTTTTCAACAATTACGATAATTTCGTTCATTAAGAAGCATTATCGGAAACCGAAGGCAGCCTAAAGGGTATATCGCCGCGAACAGCGATGGTATCTCTCGGTTGCGGCATGCTTATCCGGCGTGACGATACCACTCGTTATTAAGCAGTTATCACTCTAATTACGTATATATGTTTAGCAAAGGAGAAATTTCATTAGACCGGTATATAATAGTACACGCGAGCGTAAAACGGTCGGGGCGCCGGACGAGACGTTCGTGTCCATTGTGTACGTGGCCACACCATTGCTATACGTTATAATCGCTATGTAACGACACGCCGTCGATCGGCAAACCGGGGGAAATCGTTGCGGGGCTCGCTCGCCGCGAGAAGCATGACTGCAGCCTCTCCTACCGTGACTATGCTCTCATTAACGCGTCGCGTTAGTTTGCTTCTTGCGTGAGTCGCTTAATTTCCACGAGAAACGATCATCGCCGTGTTCTCTTAGGCCTAACTCGATGTTTGAGCACGCCGCTACGGGGGATCGGTGAAAACGATTTTTTAATTGCCCGCCGGGGGAATTGAATCGCCGTGGATCGCGAACTGACACAGTTAGGAGACCCGATAGCATCCGCCTAAACTGGAAGGTGACCGAACAGTACCTGCGCCGATCTCTTATTCGTGCGAGAACGTAATCAGAGAGGCGTCGTTTTGATTGATTGTGCGCCAGAGCCGGTGGAATCTTTTTCGTTCGGTTGTGGTCGGGGTCGGTGACCTCTTTGGGAAAACTGTTTTTCTTATTTTAATGCAAAGACGAATTTTTTGTGATTATTATGAACATTCAACGATTTTTGTGTCGATTATAAGTATGCCGTGGATCTATAGGCAGAATGGCAATTTTCCATCTGAACTGCAACGAATGGAGTGAACTAGAAATTTATTTTGTTGAATAGATTGGAAATAACGTAACTGTGCCTTTAAATTCTTCTAATGTTTTTACTGTTTTGAATTGCAGCTAGTTATATTCGTCATAGAAGCATTAAATCCGTAGTTCGATTATAAGAATTTGGAGATGAAAGAAGATTTGTTTCTTTTCTTGATGATTTGAATGAACATCGAAATAGCGTTTGAAATAGTGTCAAATATTCTTATAAATATTTTATATCTGCAGTCTAATTATAGCGTACCTACAGTATTCCTTCAAACCAATTGTTGTCTGTTCTTAACACTAGACTTATTAATATTTAAATATTTACATAATATTTAAATAATATTAGATAGTTTACGATTCTAATATTCCAATATTTAAATAATATTAGTTTACGAATATTGAGACTGTAAATATGCATCCGCGAGGAATTATTTAACAAATTGATTTCTTTGGGTATATATTATTAAAAAAGTGGCTAGAAATTTTGATAGATACATTCTTGTTATTTTTATAAAGTAATGTGAAATACTCTCTTTTAGTGCTCCGTAAACCTAGTGTCAATGCCACATTGGAACGTGCGAAACAAGAACGGGAGAAAATCGCAGAAGAATCGAATTTCAATTAACTGTCTTTTTAAGGGGATACATTAAAAACGCTATACAACAGTAAGCGTTTCTCACCGATCCAATGACTTGCAAAAATTCTTCCTCCGCTTAACAATTTATTCATAGATTAGCCTAGACTGAATTAATCAAGAATTTTATGGCAGCGAAAGCACGAGCAGTACTAATTTTATTATTTTATGAGCTATAGTGATGTCATTCATAATGTGTCTATAAATTTATGTGCATTTTATGTGTACGTCTGTTAGATTGATTAGAAACGTAAAATCCTTCGCATAAATATCTATAATCTAACGTATCATAAGTTATGATTAGAATCAGAATTGGGACACAATTTTTCTTGTCGAGTAGAAACTTCCTCGTTGTAGAAATAAAATATAAATATTATTAGTTCTTGTTGATATATAAGTTTCTTTTTATTTTGCAATTTAGTTATTTGATTGGATGCATTTATGAGAAAACTGGATCGAATGCAAAACGATCAAAGCATTTATTCAAACATACTGTTGTGTTATTTACCATTGGATAAAATTGTTTAGAAATAAATGTTCACCTAGTTAATTTTTTTTCATTTTATGCATACGAAACTGATGCAAAAAATATTTTGATATAGTAATTTTTAGTGGCGCCACAGAGTCGCCACTCGAGTCCTAAGGGTTAATATAGAAAATTTTTATTTTGCATAAAAATTCGCAGTTATGTTATCAAGATGATGTCTTCTAAAAAATTTGATACCCCATACGGAATGTAACTTTTTCAGTCCAAACTGTTCCAGGAAATCTTGCGCTTACTATCGAGGAAACAAAATGTGTCTACTATCGGGGCACTACTGTACCAAGTATCGGAGACAGAGTTTCACGTGGGTACCTGCTCATTAGTCGGACATGACGTTTCGAATAAATTTGTCGCGACGGATAAGGACTGAGAAACAGAAATTGGGGAACAGTGGGAACAGGCCGAGCTGCAGTGGATCTTATCAGCACCGATAACACAGCAATTTGCAGCTCATTAGAGTGCATCGAGAGATGTGTGGGAACCTGCGTTTTTAATGAAACGCTGACAGCGGGAAAAGAATGCCTTTCTAAGCTCCTCGTGCTTGAGAATTTTGTGATGATTGTCCTTGACACGTTTCCTGATCAATTGACAAGGGATACGTGTGCATATAACAGTGAGAAGCCAATATTCATAAAATAATTTGAATATAATATAAAAATAAAATAAATTACTAAAACTAGCGAAACCCGATTCACTTCCAACATTAACTACTACTAATACCAAGCTGAATTTCGAATACTTCGTAATTCAAAAAAATAGACCTAAATGAAATATAGCGCATTCTCGGTTTATGTCGCGGTAGTGGGGATAATTCCGCGACGTTTACCGTCCAGGCCTTGGCGACATATACAGAGAAATCACTGTATACACAAAACGGTACGCAAGAGCAAAATATGATACAAAAGACACTTACACACTGGAACAACTGATCCCGTACATTCCTAATACATTCCATTATTCATAAAATAATTTGTAAAAAATCTGCAAAGTTCAAGAAATTAAGTGAAACCAACGTGTCACAGTGTTTACTCCCATCTGTGTCACAGATTTCACGGTACTCCGATTTTATACGATTTACCTGCAGACTTTCACAGAAGAGCGAGCAATATTTGAAGTTTAAACATTATCAGTTGTTCAGCTGCACGGAGAATTTGTATTAGCAATTTTCTGAGCAGTGAAAGCAATTTCAACATCACTTTAAACAATATAATCGAATCTCCCGAACAATATAATTTTATGTTGTGCCTTTATTTTAGTGCCAAATAAAATTCTATTTTTATTTTGTGAACGATATTAAAGCAAATGTAAACATACGACAAGTAGAAATTTTCTTTTCTGTGAAATCACCGGGAACAAAGAAGTTTCATTTATTGCAGCCGTAGAGAAAATTACACAGCAAGGAGTTAATTACGATTTACAATGATTTAAGAGAAGATGTCGAGGCTCCCTTTTGTCGCACTCAAACTAAAAAATTGTTAACGGTTTAGCGGCAGGTTAAGTGTTAATACAGTCTCAACGACGATTTACCGCATCCTCGAGGAGAAAAGAATGTCTCCGGTGACCAAACAAAGTCGTGAAACGTCCAGCGATGTTACGAAACGTCGGAACTCAGCCTCCAATTGTGACGCGCTGTAAAGCCTAATTTATAGCGCGACCATTGTGTTCGGACCGTTTCGAGTATTCAGATATTTCCCCCGGAGGTTTACGATTACACCTTGATCGTTAATTTATTCGTGGTCCGGGGGCCCGATGGCGAAGGATCTAGCGATCGCCAAACGATCGCTCGCCTATCGAATCATAGAGAAAACGGGTTTCGATCTTGCTCATCCTCGTAAATGCACGGGGCCTCCGACCTGTTCTCTCTCTCCCTCTTTTTCTCTCTCTCTCTCTCTCTCTCTCTCTCTCGCTCTCTCTCTCTTCGCGTGTTTTATCGACGTATTTCGATTATTCATGTTCGTTCAAGGTCCCCGAGCAACGATTCCCTGTTGCCAGTCATTAACCGTGGAACACGTGGACCTGCCCAGTGAAAATCGAGAATCCCCCTTCGAGATTTGTTGTATCGTCTCCTGGCGCTCGTTAATCCTCACACCGTTTTATCCTAATTTATCCCGTTAGATCCCCCCCGTGGCGCTTGTCGCGGTTAATTGGCTCTGTTGCGCAAACATGTAAATTAAAAGCATATTGAGCAACGTTTGTCGCCCGGCTTTTGTCCGCTCATCGATTCCTCCGTGGCTCAGACTTTCTCGAAACTGCTGATTCGGCCCATTGTCATCGAGGGATTAATTATGATCAACAATCATCACCCATTGTTCGTTCAACCTCCCTCAAACGTTCGTTCGAAGATCCTTCCCAACTACAGTACAAAAAATTGCCAAACATAAAATAGAACGCCGAATAAAATATTTTCTCTATATATGTCGCAAATACCTAGCCGATAAATGTCGCAGAACTATCCCCGCTACCGCGTAGAATACCCCATGAAGAGCCACGGACGCCGAGAAGTGTAAACATAATACGGGTCGGGTACGACGTTCAGCGTGAATCGAAGAATGGTGTATCCTGGACGATATATGTCGCTGGCCAGATCCGTGTTGTTGACGGAAACTGAACTCCTCAGGCACTCTAAAGTAACTAAAACTAGCGAAACCCGATTCACTTCCAACACTAACTACTGCCAATACCAAGCTGAATTTCGAATTTCTTGTAAGTAAAAAAAAAAACAAACCTAGATGAAATATGTAAATTCTCGATATATGTCAACAACACGGGTCTTGCCAGCGTCGTGTATCGTCCAGGAGACGAGTTAGGTTTACACTCCTCGGCGTCCGGGGGCTCCCGAGCTTTGTGACCCTCACGGGGCATACCCAGCGGTAGTGGGGATAGTTCCCCGACGTTTATCATCCAGACCTTGGCGACATATATAGAGAAATCACTGTATCGTTGTAGACATAGATTTTTCTACCTTCTAGCTCTACTGCATCTACTGTCATTTATTTCTCCCGTTCTGTGCATTAGAAAATTCTGAAAAAAATCAACAATATCATACCTAACATCAGACATAATTGCGAATTTTTCCAGAATTTTCGCTCCCAAATCGAACATTCAAACAAATCCAAAAGTTCAAGTACAGTCTCTCGAGCTTCGTAGCTCGTCTCGGGGTACACCCCCCTACCGCGAGGATAATTCCGCGACGTTTATCGTCCATGCCTGGACGACATATATAGCGAAATCACTATACACAGAAAACGGTACGCAAAATATGATACAAAAGACACTCACAGACTGGAACAACTGATCTCTCCATACATTCCCAACCAAAAATCACTAACTAAAAACAACTCCAATTCACTCAATCCAAGACCCTGAAGCGTTCCCGTTATCCGAACCGGCAATAAATATTTTTCACACCGTAATAAACACAGTCCGACAATTTGTCGGAAGCATGTTGCGAGCATGGGAGCCCCGCGCGCGCAAAAAGGAAAAGAACCAATCGCGTTGCCTGTAGCGGATCCTAATAAACGTATTTAAAGGAGCTGCCCTCTGACTCCGAGCGCGAGGCTCGATGGTAACCTCGCGGCAAGGTAATTCCTTGTTAATTGTGATCCGTTCAGCAACTGGGAAGAGATACGGTCCGGGTCTTATCGGTTTGATCTGTTGTGGAGGGGGGAGGGGTGGTGATGGCGAAGCGGGGTCTTGGAAGCGGCGATTTTATCTGCGGTTTTGCGCTCTTGCTCGCGTCATCCGCGCTTAGGCAGCTACTCCGTTGAAATCCATCGGGGGCGTAAAGTGTAAGCGATCCGGGCATCGACGGCTCGATATTGCGCTAACGATAACCTGCCGTTTCGATTAATCGGGGGGAAGGAGGGGGAGGGGGGGGTTGTGAAGAGGCGAACGAAGAAGCAGAGAAACAGAGAGAATCGAGTTTGTCGCGGCGCGATGGGAACAGGAGACGGAAACCAGGGAGAAAGGGATTCGGGAGACAGAAAGGGAAGGCGGAGGTGGAAAGGAGGGGGAAGATAAAAGGTTCCCTCTGGACGGGGCTCACGACGACAAAACGCAGGTACGTACTTAAGTATATATAGTGGTTAACTGCGGGAGGCAGCGCGGGGAGGAACTTCTTGGCTGTAAAGTATAAAGCATTAAGCGTTAATCTCACCGGTGGACAAGATAATGCTCGGAGTCGGCTCCGTGTGAGGAGCCTTTGAGTGGCTATTTATCTCGAGTTTAAATCGATTTGTATGCTAATCCACCAGAGAAATCCGCCTGCGTACATAAAACTGAAGGAGGCCTACAAAACTCAGCCTCCATGAGATTCCAGATATATCCCTGACTAATTAGGCCCACCGCCGCCCTGCCTCCACTCTTTCTTCGTTCCTCCCCTCTTCCTCCTGTTTTCACCGTGGCGACCGCTGTCTCCTCGTTCACTCTTCGTCCCCCCCTCTCTCTCTCTCTCTCGCGCTCTCTCTTCGCTCGGTGGTTGCCACTCTCAACCCCCTCTCGGTCTCCTTGTTGCTCGCCGTCACCCTTTCCGATGATATCGACCTCCCACCCGTCGGAATTCGACGATTCGACTCTTCTTCCTGAAGAAATCGTCGTGTCTCGGGCCGCTGCGGCGCGCAGCAACGCTGGAACACCGATCGTTTTCGAGGAGGCCGACAGAAAAGACCGGACGGGGAAACGAGCAGCCTACTTCTTTTGCGAAAACGATCCGAGCGCGTTCCTTCGTACGATGTTCGCGATCCCCCGGCCGCCAATGGGCCGTCGCAAGCTTGCGGACCCGGCCGGAATGGGGCCCGGGAAGTTATGACGGTGGTGACGTTTGTGGGAGAATCACGGGGAAAGGGCACCGCGAGAATTCGGCGGGGGGAGGGGGGAGTTTGGTTTTTTGGTACTGAGATGGTTTTTTTTTAGGAGAAACGAATGGTTCTGACAAATCAATTGGTCCCAGGGGCTGCGTGCGCATCTATTGTTACATTAATTGCACTTGATTTTTTCCTGTTTCATTTGTCGAATACTTAAGGTAACGCCTTTCTTCCGATTTAAAATGTTTCCATTCCGTGTGATTCCTTTTTCAACAGTTTTAGCGATTTATTAGACGATAATAAATTTAGTTAAAAATTGTTCGAAGGCAATTATAGCAATTTTTAGTGGCGCTTTAGAGGCTTCAATCAAGTGCGACGCGTTAAAAATGTAGATTGTAGCCCTGGTTAACCAGGAGAGTTTGTGGGACTGCTTCATCGATAGTTTGCGTGATATACACGAGTTCATGAATTTACTTGATATCAAAATTGCAAAATGTGATTAAAAAATCGTTTAATTTGTAGCAATAAAACAGAAAATGTATAACCTTATCGTCTTGTCTGTATGTTAAACGACAAAATGTCTACAGTTCTCTAGATTCTCGATATATGTCAACAACACGGGTGTTCTAAGCGTCATGTATCGTCCAGGAGACATACTCGAACCGTGTTATGTTTGCAATCCTCGGCGTCCGAGGCCTCACGGGATATACCCCGCGGTAATGGGGATAATTCCGCGACGTTTATCATCCAGGCCTTTGCGACATATATAGAGAAATGATCGTATCGATGTGGACATAGATTTTTCTATCTTCTGGCTCTATTCCATCTACTTTCATTTATTTCTCCAGTTCTGTTCAATAGAAAATTCTGAAAAAATTCAACAATATCATAGCTAATAGCAGACACAATTGTAAATTTCTGCAGAATTCTTGCTACCGAATTGAGCATTTAAAAAAATCGAAAAGCTCGAGTCCAGTCGAATGTACATCGATCTTATCACACTGGTCTCTCAAGCTTCGTGGCCCCTCACGAATATACCACGCAGTATATCCCGCGGTAGTGGGGATAATTTCGCGACGTTTACCATCCAGGCCTTGGCGACATATATAGAGAAATCACCGTACCTATATTATTAAAATTGCTGCCTGTATATTTTTTAGATTTAATAATGTCACGTTCAACAAGACTTAAAAGTGCTCCATGGAGCACCGAACATTTGAACCGTTCCATGGGCAATAATTAAAAATGGCTAGGATTAAGAATAGTATTTTTTAAATAGTAGAAACCTCCCTTAATTTCCGATACTGTTAAAATTTCCGCCTCGATTTCTCCCTGCATTTTCTACTTTCCGTCGCCCTCGTTCTCAACTATAGAGGACGGTGCCCCACGGAGTACTCGGTCCACAAATAGTCGATAGCTGATGAGAGTAAAAACAACATTTCTATCGCATTACAAGCTACCGGATGGTTTACGGTCCGACGTAGTTAAAATTACAATAGGGATTTTTATGATCGTTTTTCTAAGAGTCTGATATCACTGGCAGCCCGTTTATCCGCTTTTAACGAGTCGGAAATATTTTTCCCTTGCAGTAAGGAGGCCATTAAAGAAAGCTCCTCCGCAAGAATCGCGAGCGCGCGTTTATCACTCGCGCATACGCCATATGAAACAACACAACACACGCGTGTATCCGACGCGTCGCGTTCCCCGACCCGGTTCGCCCACTTAGGCTCATCGAATCACGATTCTACGAAACAAGTATAAAAGATCAAAGGGGTTTTCGGGTGGTTTAATGCTCGCGCGGATTCGGAGCCGTAAAAGCGGCGAACAACCGAGAAATAAAGTAAGCCAGAGAGACCGGGGGCCTCCGAGAACGATCCGTGTTCTTAATTCCGAAGACAACACCGCCCACCGTGCCACTATTTACGAGTAGATCAGGGGCCTGCGCGTGTTACGCCGCGCCGCTTAGACGAAATCGATTCCCGAATAAATTGCCACGTATAATTCCGATCCGCGGGACCGTCGGTCCGAATGCTACAGGAAGACGTTTCATTAAGAGGCCCCCCCCCCTCTCGTTAATTTTATTCCGTCTACCGATCGAAACCAGTTGGACGGCGGAACACCGCTGCGCAATGATCTACGGGTCGGAATTATAATATCGACGAGGAAACTCTACGATAAATGGCCGCGAGGAATTCTTACGAATTTCCATCCGAAAGCGGAGCATCTACCTGTGAACCCTAGAGGTGCCTGTGCAGCATTACCTTTTAAGGTCTAGGAATCGTCTACGGGAGCTGGCCTGACTTCATTCAGGTCCATCGAGAATTCTACGGTGTTCAGGAATTTCTCTATGAGCTGTTTTAAAGCATCATGTGCCGGACACGTATTCACCTTTTTCGTATATTGTCCGTTGAAATGTGAGTATTTGTTCGCGTGAGCTACTATTTTATTATACGCAGCTTTTCACTATTAGAACATAGTCAGGAAGTACAGCCTGTAATGAATAATTCCAATGATTCGAGCGATTCAAGCCCTTAACACTAGGTTTACTAAAAGTGACTGTTTTACGTTACTTTATGAAAATAACAGGAATGCGTTGCCCCAATTTTTAGCCATTTTTTCCTAATAACGAAGAAATAAATTTGTTGAATAACTCCTCGTGGATGTATCTTTAGAATCTAATTGTACATTAGACATATTAGAACCCGTCTTCGAAAGCCGGCTAAAAAATTCGATTTTTTAGCATTCACCAACGAGGGCGTACAATTTTAGACAAAAATTCGAAGCTGTTACGTGGACGCTTTCTTATTGGTACCTAAACTGATTGACGGAGAAGCATTGGATCGAGCAACTTGAAATTTTAATTGTACGCTAAGAAATACAGTGGTTTCTCTATATATGTCGCAAAGGCCTAGATGATAAACGTCGCGGAATTATCCCCACTACCGCGGGGTATTGACATACATCGAGAATTCACTGTATTCATGCAAACCTACAGTTTTAACGTCTAAAAGAATATATTTTACTTCAGATTGCTCCAAGGAGCACTCTTCCAAAATTGAGAGCAACGAGTTTACAGTAAAATCAAGGTAGCAATTTGAACAATATGAAAAATTAAGCAAACTTGTAGTTCCACTTGTAGTTTTTACTCTTGTCATATTTCATTGATTTTTAAACGAAGAGGTCCAAAGCCGAGCGTTCCGAGGAACAAAAATACTTATACCTAGATTGCTCCATAGGGCACTGTTCTGGTTTAATCGGAATCGAGGGCAAGAGAACCACACCTACCCGAAGCATTCTACGCACAGAGAGCAAGATAACCATTTTAACTAGTTGAAAAATTAAGTAAAGCAATAGCTCGGCAACTGCGACAAAAAATGTTTTACCGCTATTGTCTTTGGACCCTTTGTAAATAGACCGGTTCTGTGCCGAACGCTTTATAAAGCAAGCGTGAGCGATATAAGCATAGGTTGCCCCATGGGGCACAGCTTGCCCGATCAATTCTCTGTTTACATTGTGTGTGCCTAATGAGACGAGACATACGTTATGAACTTCTACGTCCAAAATCTAACGCCTGATCTTTCGCTGCTTCTTAAATATGCTTTTGTCTACTTCCCAGAAAATGACTAAAAAACATTTATAAACATTTTCTGTGCCAATTGCAATGTTATGAAACCAGCTAAAAATTTGTTTCTTCCTTCAATAATTTTAATGAACTCGAATTCTTCTAACCCTTCTAGCATCTATCCCTAAGATGTAAGATCTACTGTAAATAAAACATAGATCAGTAAAAATAAAAGGAGCTGCACCCAGTACCATTTTAAAATTATACCCTTCCAAAACCCTTACAGTAAATTTTACAATTAAAATACCAACTAGAATTGACACTTCCTATTGTACACTTCCTGTGCTTCATCCATTTTACCACTTTTAGATTCGGCGTCGCGCAAGCTCGCTAACACCTCCAATGCCCCTAATAATAATTAATTAAAGTCGTCGAATAATCTGTGCTAAACCGATCTCGAGACAGCGTGGGCAACCGTACGCCACCGGGCCCGCCATAGTTCGCGCAATAACGAGATCGTCGGTCGCGATACGTTTTCCTCAATAAAGCAGCGGTGTGCGTGCGCGCGTAGCGTACGCGGGCTATATCGGGCCTGGTCGGCTCGCGATTTGAATATGTTTACATTCTTGTTTTGTTTTATCGGGACCGCGGATCGAGCGACGCGCACAGCCTGCCGGGAGGATGCAGAACGCCGATCGGCATCCGACTTTTGCGAAACAGGTGGTTTTCGCCATATAGGAGAGACGCGCGGGACGGAACACAATGAGACGCGTCCCCGGCGTGGACCATAATCCGTCTTCGGCGAGCCAGTCCAGTTCGCCTTGGCATGGAAAATGTTTCTTGTCGTTCGACGAAACTCTCTATTGTTGTTCGCCGGCTATTCGATGTAGAACAATGTACCCGTACGAGGGAACGCCGGGGACCGGCGATTGCGTAGAGACCGTTCCCCAGCCGATCGATCAATCCTCCCGGGAACGATCGCAATTTAGCCCATTTGCATGAATCGGCTGAATAGCCCCCGAGACGTTTAAATCCGTCCTCGGGCTTCTGGAAATTTTCGAGCGTGAATTCCAGAATTTGTAGATCGATATTCTCCTACTGCATGTCTGTTTCGTTGATTCCTAACAGTGATTTCTCTATATATGTCGTCGAGGCCTAGATGATAAACGTCGCGGAATTATCCCCACTACCACGGGGTGTACCCCGTCAGGGGTCACGCGAAGCTTGAGAGACCAGTGTGATAAGATCGACGTACATTCGACTAGACTTGAGCTTTTGGATTTGTTTGAATTTGGGAGCGAAAATTCTGGAAAAATTCACAATTATGCCTGCTATTGGGTACGATATTGTTGAATTTTTTCATAATTCTCTATTGAACAGAACAGGAGAAATAAATGAAAGTCGATGCAATATCTGTGTCTACAACGATACAGTGATTTCTCTGTATATGTCGCCAAGGGCTGGATGATAAACGTCGCGGAATTATCTCCACTACCACCAAGGTCGAGAGGCCTCTGACGCCGAGGAGTGTAAACATAACACGGCTCGAGTACGTCTCCTGGACGATACAAGTCGCTGGAAGGACCCGTGTTGTTGACATATATCGAGAATTCACTGTATTTGTCGAACCTCATCGAGTTCGTTCATTTCAGGATTGTGAAACGACGTGTTCCGATGACTCGCAGGGAACCATGAAACCTACAGGGTATTAAGTAGTCGTTACAGAGAGAAGAACGCTCTTGGCGATATAATAATAGCGCAGGGAAAGTATGTAAATGGGGCGAATTTTTCGAAGCAACGCTCGAGCTGCACGGCCCGAAAAAAGACCGTCGAAACCGTAGATAACACCAGCATTGTGCTCGTAACATTGTGTTTGATCTACGTATTTGCACACACCGCACGAATTACGCAACGCGTGTTAGCGTGCCTAAACTCGGCATCGTTGTTTGCTCTGCCGAATTATGTCGTACGCGAGAAACAGGATTTTCGAGAATTTTTAACCCTCCCTCGTCCTCGTCGAAAATCTTATTTCATTTTAGGCCCGTCTTCACGGTTCTCTTTATAGTAACTTCAAATTGGTAAGATGTCATTGTGATGGGAGGGTAAATAATTAATTTTGAAAAAACGTTCTTTCAGAATGAAAAATTAAATCAAGATCAGTCTGTCTTCATTCCCGCGCTGATTTTATGCGTTTATGGCAAAAATGAGTAGATCCAATACGAAACAAGGCATTTGTAGAATTGAAAAACATTCTTGCATTATTACCAACTCTTTAACACTAGATTTACGGAGAACTAAAAGTGACTAGTTTACATTACTTTACGAAAATAATTAGAACGTGTCTGTCCACATTTTTAGCCATTTTTTAAAATAATATATACCAAAAAAATTTGTTGAATAATTCCTCATGAATATATCTTTACAATGTCAATACTGAGTCATTCTGACGGGTCCCTAGTGTTACAATTATTAAGAAAAGAGTTGGATGTATATTTAGCTCTTCTAATTAATGCAAATCATTTTTAGCAATGAAAAAATTGTTCACATAGAAATGCTCCGAACAGAAATGCACCCTCGTGTACTGTTACGTTTTAAGAAACTAGTTTTATGGTTTCAGCAGACTTATAACAAGTCAGCGGATGTTTATGCAATTCTCAATATTTATAGGCTAATTTCAAGAAAATGGAATTAAATCAAATCTTGTTTCCGGCGGTAGTAGCCTTTGTAAATCTGAAATGAATAAAAATCGTTCCAAATTCCATCGAATTTTATATTCCAGCATTTGTTGACAATTTTCAGATGCCACTGATGCATAAAGATCCTACTTATAACGTTCCTAAAAAATTATAACTCCGATCAGAAAGCGAACCTTCGAAACCATACGTCAGCGTCCGATTATAAATTTTCCTGCTGCGGTACATAATTGACCGCCAGCAGCCCGAAGCATACCAAGAAACCATCCCAATTTGTCCAACACCGCGCAAGGGATTGATTACACCTCGTGATCATCCGGTGCCGATTAAACAAATCGCCGGCAGCGGACGAGCGAAAAACCGCGAAACCGTCGAGCAAAACGCGATCGTTACCATGATTTAACAGTCGCGAGTGTAAACCCAGGGGCCCATTTCCGGGAGCGTGGTCCCGAAGGCACGGTCGGTTAGTCGATGAATTACGAGACAGTCAGCGTAAGACGAAAAAATAAAAAAAAAAAAGAGAAAGAAAAAAGCGTGAAGGAGTCAATTAGCATACGTCGCGGACGTATCAGCGGCTCGCTCGGCGTACAAGGAGCGTTAATATTCCCCGGGTGGCTCGGACAGAAACGTGTCAGATTTGTATGCAAATTGCTAGACGCGAAATGAATATACCGTGCTTTAAAGGATTTCATTTTGAGCATTTACGAGTGGCCAGAGAAAGAGAGAGAGAGAGAGAGAGAGAGAGAGGGGCGTGCTCGCGAGTAGAAGCTGCAAGCCTTGCGGAGCGTAACTCAACGGCGATCGTTGAAGAGCACGCGAGAAACAAGCGAAGAAGATTTACGACAAGGGAAATATACCTTCCCATCCTGTCTGCGAGCGCATTCCGGCCCCGAAGAATGAGAGAGGGGTGCAACTCGCGTTACAAGGGCTGTAAACTCCGCTCTCCTTTGTGACGTAGCGCGTAAAGGGTTTAACCCCTTCGGCTGCCGCTGCCTGCCGTTGCTGCCGCAGAGCTTTTCTGCTCTTCGCGAAAACCAGAGACGCGGTTCCTTGACGACTTTTGCCGGCCGTCCACTCCCCTCCATTCTCGCATTCGAGAGACAGACTGTCTCGTATGAAGATGAATTTCGTGAGCGAGACACACTACGATGACGCATTCAGTCATCGTTTCCGCCGGTTACGGCCCCGTCATTACGCTCTACACGCGATCTCCATTTTCGAAGGTAAACGACGCGCTGTTCCTTCGTTTCTGTTTCTATCCTTCTCCCTCTCTCTCTCTCTCTCTCTCTGTCTCTCTCTCTCTCTCTCTGCCATTCTCATTCTCTTTCTCTTGTTTTTCTCTAAATGAGGACCACCGACCGGGATCCGCCACGGGAATTCGTAGGAATCGTTTGTGTCGGCTCGACCGTGTCGCGCGTGCTTCCTGGGAATTTTAATTGAAAGGGAAGAAAAATTCTTCGCTCGTCGCCAGGGAAAATCTGGGATCGTCGGGAGAGGAAATCTGGATTCTACCGGGATCTTGTTTTGTCGTGCACACCTTTCTAGAGTTGTTGTCTAGAGAGTTTCTTAACACTAAACCACCCACGGCCGGTCAAACTGACCTTTTCTGCGTGCAATTTCGTACATACAACATGATCACGTCGCTATTTATCTTGACGACCTTTCTTACAGTATGTATACAATGTATTTTCCAGTATTTATTTCTCGTTTTATTTTTTTTCCCCAAGTCCTGCCTGACCGAACGAGATAACATGGTATTTGCTTTTCTAAACCTAAACAATCAGTGTAAATGAAAGACTGTTCTCAATGTGGCATGACCAACTCAAAATAAATGAGCCGACTTATTGAATGAGACGCTATCAAGTTACGCACGTGCCTGGTTGATAATACTGTTTCATGGCAAATGCATCCAAACCGCAATGGTGGACGACTTTTGTAAATCGAGGAGAGAGCATCGCAGTATTCTTTGTATAATTGAAATTGTATGAAAATAAATTTGCATCGTCATTTTGTGGAAGTTGTTCATCTGCTAATTCATTCAGCAACAAATTTACTATTATCCACTATTTACTATTTGTGTTTCTCGCCGTGGGGCGGCGCACGTATTCATGCTTTACATTTTTTCGATTAATATACGTTAAATGTTCAACTATATGGCAATTTTTTCTGGTTACTAAACAAACTAGGTTTTGATGGAACATAGTAACGATAACTTCTTTTAAGGTCCGGTCTAGGTATAGAAGTCCGGAATAGGTATACAGGAAGTGTCGGTAGGTTTAGTGTTAAACGTAGGATCGCACCGATTCCGATTGAAGCGCTTCGTTATTATAAATTTGGCACTCATTCGAGTATTAATAAAATGCATACAATGTGAAAGGGCTATCAAGTATAGGAGAACTTTTATTATCTACCGGACGTCGGATGTCTTTACTGTCTGAACAGTTTGCACAAAGAAATAGTACAGTAATTTCTCTATATATGTCGCCAAGGCCTGGATGATAAACGTCGCGGAATTATCCCCACTACCGCGGGGTGTACCCCGTCAAGTGTCGCGAAGCTTGAGAGACCAGTGCGATAAGATCGACGTACATTCGACTAGACTTGCGCTTTTGGATTTGTTTCCAAATGAACCTAAGGAATTATTCTATTAGAACAACACGCGTATGATATGATGAAATTTTCAGAATCCCTGTCAATTGCAATTTTTGCAAAATTTCTTTCTCACGTCCGCAGTAAACTAATTGTTCTAACACCTCGAAAAAAGAATCCAAGTCGTACGATGCAATATTAAAAAAGTCATGGTCCTTTTGAAAGCCTCCATTACCGCGACTTATTGTATACAGGAGCGATTGCATGAAAGCTGATAGTTTTTGATTTTTGTCCATTGTCAACGCGCTGTGCGACGTTCCGCTGTTACCCCGGTGAACGGTAGCCACCTTTAGGGGCCATATTTCCAACTTAAAAGGAGCTGCTGTCAGCAGTGATTTGGGTGGTGGGTGAAGTGCCGCTTTTATAGTACGCACGGGAGGAGACAGTCCAATTAAGGGCACATTTGTATACTTAAGTGCACCGATATCGATGTATAAATCGGTCCGCGGGCCACGATTTATGGCTCCGCCGAATGTCGTAAAACGTACGGCAGCCAGATACAGTCTGAGAACCGGGGACCCGAGGCCCCAGGCCCGGGCCTCCGTGTTCCTGGAAGCTGAGCCCACGTCCCGGGCCCGGGTCCTCGAATCGAATCGCAACCGTCCGGTGAGGACCCCGTCTCTTCCTCTCTTTTTCCTCTCTTTGATCCGCTGAAAAAGTCGATGGCACAACCGGTCGTCCAACGGTCCGCCGTGTCGCACGAATCATCTCGGGCCCCTTCCTACACCTGAATGAAATATTGAAATGAACCCGGATGACACGCGACCATCTTTCATGCTCCTTAGATCGCGAGCTCTTCGTCAAGTTCAACAAGTGCTACAATTCACGCTTCCCCAGCGACTTTAATTGCTGGTCGTTGATATTATCGAGTTGGTGTGTGTAACTATTTTTTGGACAGCTCCCTTTGCTAAGTCGCCACTAAAATTTGCCACGTTGTAACTGGCAACAACTTTTACATTGCTTGATTTGTGTGCACTTCTGAACGGTGACCGTGTTACCTTATTAAAACATCAGAATTCAATTTATTTAGATTTTATTTTATTTTTTGGACAGCTCCCTTTGCTAAGTCGCAAATAAAATTTGCCACATTATAACTCACACGAATTTTTACACTGCTTAATTTGTGTGCACTCGTGCACGGCAATTGTGTTACCTAATTAAAATATCAAAAGTAAATGTATTTAGATTTTATTTTATTTTTTGGACAGCTCTATCCCTTTGCTAAGTCGTCACTAAAATTTGCCACATTATAACTGGCAATAATTTTTACATTGCCTAATTTGTGTGCCCTCGTGCACGGCGACTGTGTTACCTAATTAAAATATGAAGGTTCAATTTATTTAGATTTTATTTTATATTTTGGCCAGCTCTATCCCTTTGCTAAGTCGCAAATCAAATTTGCTACATTATAACTCACAAGAATATTTACATTTGCTTAATTTGTGTGCACTCTGTGTTACCTAATTAAAATATCAAGATTCAATGTATTTAGATTTAGGTTCTGGATGATTTCACTAGTTCATATTACAGTGAATTCTCGATATATGTCAACAACACGGGTCTTGCCAGCGTCGTGTATCGTCCAGGAGACATACCCGAGCCGCGTTACGTTTACACTCCTCACAGTAGAGATAATTCCGCGACGTTTATGCTCCAGGCCTTGGCGACATATATAGAGAAATCACTGTATCACGTTGATCGCGTGTGACACAATTTTTACATTACTAAATATGTGTGCTCCTAACACAGATATGTTTCTCTGTTAATTTTTCTGTCCACATATTTCCCAACCAAAAATCCAATTCTCGCCAAAATTCGAACTTGATATTTTTCACTGCTGCAAAGCGTCACAAATGAAATTTCATTCCAACTTCTTTCTAAACTTCGTCCAATCAAATCTCGCGAGGACTCGTCGCCGCGTTCTCGTCATAATTTCCATTAGCTTGTCGCGGCGGAATTTCTCGTCGTTCCGAGAAGAATCTCGATTTCTAAAAATCGATCGTGTCCCATCGGGGGGGAACAAGATAGAAAGTATCGACAATATATCCCATTCGGATTTCACCGGTTTTACGCGCGCTGGAAAGGGGGTGGGGAGGCGGAGGGGCGACGGCGGCGGCAACGTTCGCGGTTCTCGATGATAAATAGACGGATTAGAAAATGGGTGACCGTTCTTGCTGAAAAGCGTCGCCCGGCGACAAATTGCCGGCTAGTTTCTAACACACCGGCCTTCGAGCGCACACCGTCCCGTATTTTCAAACGTAGAATCGCTGGAAGCTCGTTAACGCGCGTTAAGCGTGCACACGCTGCTGCAACCCCGGGGCCAGGCTCCTCTAGAACAGTCGCAGGTGCATGAAATGCACGCGGAGAATCGGGAGAAAAGCGTTTGTCGCGAGTCGAATAAGAAAATGATGAATAATACGTCACACCGTTCGCCGGAGAATCAGCCTGCGAACCTTAATATCGCTCTGTCACTGCTGCTAATTAAAGTGCGAGGTTCGGACATCAATTCGATACCTTCTTAAAATTCGCAGTACATGCACTGACAAAGATATACAGTCTGTTGCAATAATATTCGGACGCTCTTACCAAGAAGATAACTTTCCAACCTCTTAACTTAACAATTATTTTGTAAAAGTGTGTATTATATTATAATACCCGAATATTCTCGGGCTTTTAAGTTAAGAGGTTAAATAGTAGACCGTACGACTTGGATTTTGCGGAGAAGTTAGAATTAGTTAGTTCACCGCGTGACGTGGGAAAGACATCTTGAAAAAATTACAATTCGTCGGAATTGCAGAGAAAATACCAAAGGTTGCCCGAGTATGCGTTAAAATAATTTTTATATTCTATAGTAAATTCGAGAGCCTTCGTGAACAGTGTAAGTTGTATTATCATAGTGTAAGTTATATTATATTATGATAATATAACTTACACTATCCAAGAAGGCTCTCGATTTTAGTAGAGAATATAAGAATTATTTTAACGCATACTCGGGCAACTTTTGGCAATTCTAATTGTTACTTTGTAATCTTTTATCAATTGTAATCTTTTATTTCTCTAGCGCCCACTGCAAACTCAAAGCAGTTTTTTAATCAATTATCTCCGATCAATTTCTCCGTCGAATTCTCAGCTGACAAAGAGAACGCGTTGCCGATCGAGAGAAACGATTTTCGCGGAGGAATTCGCGCAGGCGATCCTCTCGCCTCGATCATCGACAGCTGGCGACCGTCGATTAAGTTGCTCGATATATTTATATCCGCTCGTTAGAGATCGAAAATACACAAAGCGAGAAACGAGAGACCGGTCCCGGGAAAGGGGTCTGTGTAAAGAAGAAGAAGAAGAAGAAGAAAAAAAAAAAGAAAATAAGACGAGGAAGAGAAGGAACGATGAAATATACGCGGCAGTTAATTCCGTCGATGGAGCGTGGACGCGCATACGGAACAGGTGCGTGAATTTATGCTCGCTGGAGGACCGAATTATTACGCTTCGGTCTCGCTCACGCGAACGCCAGAGACCGTACGCTACTGTTTCGCGAGGAACGAACGGTTCGATCGGTTTACGCAACGGGGTTAATTAAATGTATTAGAAAATGCCCGCGTATCGACGGATTAATAATCAGATAGGCCCCGATAACCGGCGGAATTCCTATTGGAACCCCCGAGGGCGAACCTGTAATTAGCGCTCCTGATTAATAATTTACGGGACGGGAAGCAACGATCTTGTCTACCCGCCGAGCGGATTCGCGGTTTTTCCATCGCCGGATACTTTGTCGCCGGCTAATCGATACCGAAAACAACGTAAAAGTGTTTAATTACGGGGGAAAGAGGCAAGGACGCCGGAGATCGATCTCTCTCTCTCTCTCTCTCTCTCTCTCTCGCGTCCCCGTGATTTTGATATCGTCGTATACTACATTATATAAGTCGCATCTTTTCCCGCTCTCTTTCTTGCTTCCTGTATTCCCGCGCGAGCTCGAAATTCCGGTCGTCGTTTTTTTGCAAACCCGGTCGGTCTCTTCTCGTTAATGCGATCGCGTGTCTCGCTCGACTTCTCTCTCTCTCTCTCTCTCTCTCTCTCTCTCTCTCTCTCTCTCTCTCTCTCTCGACTTCTCTCTTTCTCTCCCCCGAGAGAGAGAGGGATCCGAGCGCGGATCTCCCGAGCCAGCAAATTTTTCATCTTCGCCTAATTTATAACGGGCTGCCAACAGGTTCCTCATTTTATTATCCGCACGAATTTATTCCGCGAATTAATGCTCCCGGCCAATGACAGTTACAACCTCTTCATTTCGGAGACGCGAATAATGGGGCGACGACTGACCGTGGGATTCGGGACGCGAAAATCATGGTTTTCTGATCGCCTGGCGATTTGGTTTAAACAATTCTGGGAACTACTTCTGCGTTGGTCTTTCCACTTATTTTATAATAGCCCTGGAGATGAGAATTCGGCGTCGATAAATAACGATTCTAGTTATTGTACAATACTATTCCGGTTGTAATGAATTTCTATTTATTTTAACAGAGCGCTATAGACTAGAATTAGGACTCTATAAATGACGATTCTATCTATTGTATAATGCAATTCTCGTTACAATGAATTTCTATTTATTCAGATACAACACTGTAAATTCGGATTAGATCAACGAGGATTTTAACGCTCAGGGTCAAAACAGACCCGGTTGTTCACTGGCAGAACAAATTGATTTCTTCTTATTTCTAAAAGTAATAATATAGACAACAATGCTCAGGATGGTAAATTCTTCAAGAATGATGACAATGGGGTCAATAATGATTTATGGTTCTGTGCTTGCAATTCTGACAATGTTTCAAATAGTAGGAATTAATGTAGCGGTAATTAACAATTAAAGAAGAACTAACTTGCAGATTTTTGCAAATTGAAAATAAGAAAATGGAGAGCAACGCTCAAAATAGTAAATTCTTCAAGAATGTTGACCAGTGGGATCTAGAATGATTTATGGTTCTGCGCTTGCAATTCTGACAATGTTTCAAATAGTAGGAATTAATTTAGCGATAATTTAAAATTAAAGAAGAACTAACTTGCAGATTTCTGCAAATTGAAACTGGAAGAAAATGAAATGAAAATTAGAATTTGTGGAAATTAGAAATTAGAAGACAGTGCGTGAAACGGTTGATTTTTGAATATACGTCGCAACATTCTGATCAAACACGATCGACACTCGAAATCTAGCCAATTTGTGTACACACGAAGCAGCAGTCGGGGTGATTTCACGTAATTTATTCCCGCCGTAAGTATAGGTATGATTCTAGAATTCGAAGGAACAATCGTCATAATCGAAATCATCGCTACTGTCAAGAATAAGAATAATCTTGTACAGTTCTTGGAGAGAACGCGAGGTCGCCGATTTTCCTGTCAACGTGACAGGAATAATTCCGAGACTTACTCATCGGACAGAATTTCCATTCGCCACGAGTTTCTGCAACATTGCTCGACAATGCTCGATCACGGGAAAACGAAAATTTCTACGCTAATGCAGGATCACACGGGGGAGCCCTGAAGAAATACATGGTTGCTTGTTTAATTTTAAAGAAAAGGAAGGAAGGTTCATTCTTGACTAAATATTGAAAAAATTGTGAAGAACTGTAGATCACTTCAAAAGATAACATAGGTTAGGGGTCTAAGGTGATTTATACTTGCTGCAGAATGCAATTTCAAAAATTAACTAAGCTTCTAAAGAGACCCTGATTATAATTTTCACGCGTTCCAGATCTTTTTATAAATTTCGTACATATTTTCATAATTATTGATTTTCCGTGCACACGTTGTCCATTCAACTCACTCTACAATGGCAGAGGCCGAGCTAAACCAGCACAGAGAAGCTAATAATAGGACGCACGCGATTAACCCTTAATTATCGAGGTAGAATCTGACGTAATCCAATTTTGCCCTACACACGGTAAAATTTTCACACACTCTTTAGAATCCGGCGTGCAAGTCAATTTAGGCTATACATCAAAATAATTGCTGCTATTGAAATTGTACTCCTAACAAATCTACGAGCATAAATTATTATTGATTTAAACCAAGCCATAGAGGGAAAATTGTGAGAGATTCAATGGCAGCAGACTAATCAACGGGTCTTCCATACTGACTGAAACGGGAATCTAATCTACCAACGTATCAATCACAGTCGAGCACACAATCGTTGACTACAAGAAGAAAACGTAGATCCTAATATATTCAAAATCCCAAAGGAGCTGAAGAAACCATTCCAGGAAAAATCGCGACCATCTTGCAAATGCAAAATTTTCATAGAAACAACCACAGACAATTTATGAAGGTACGCTAATGAGTACGTCGCCGATGCAACGTTGAAGCCGCAAGTATCAAAACGAACGACTCTCACAACTTCCACAAACTGTTAAATCGAATTTACAACTACCCGGTTCGGACGATCATCGCGTGGATGATTCATTCGCAGTGAATGTGAAAGATGAAACAAGAAAAAGGACGAAAACAATGTTTCTCGATGAATCATCCCGCATGATCACCCAAATGAAAATTCACGCGGAATTGTTGGCACAATTTCACCATTTCTCCCATCGTAAGACACTTCTGCGCAGGCTTAACACTCCGTACATAGACTGTACTAAAAATCGCGAGTCAGATTTTTTAATTTCACGAAAACCCCAAATCTAATAAACATGTATGTTACTAAATTTCCTTTAAACCGAACTAAAATTCTATTCTGTTGTAGTTGATATACATGCTTTGGAGAAACCATAGGCGCGCAATAAATGTAAACTATCGTTTATTTTCTAGGAAATTCTGGACGATGAAGAATTTCTAATCATTATAATCACTAGACTGCGGATCTTCATGCAGAACAAAACTTTTTTACCTGAATTGCAACGAACTGAAGACAAATAGAAAATTTTCTTTCTTACTATGTTTAGAAAATAATATAATAGTATGTTTAAATTTTTCTAATATTTTCGCTACTTAAAATTACGCCTACTAATTTTTGTGATAAATGCATAAAATTCGCAGTCTAATAATCACAAAATAAGTAGTAGTGCAAGTGGTTAATTTCTCTGTGGTGCAAAAGAGGGAGAAAAAGACAAGAATGAGTAAAAAACAAACCAGAATTCCCGTTTGCATATTCGTGAATCCCCGAGTCTCGCCGATTTCATAGTAATTCCCTGCTCGTCATCTAGCATGGTGACGCGGCCGATTCGATGCGAGTTGCTACTGTGCGAGTAAAAAGCAATCTGGCCGAGAAAGTCGAGGCTGCGGCAAAGCTCGCCGCCGACGCGTAACAGCAATTTCATTGACGATTGTTCCCGTGCTCGGCGAGAGACCTTTTTTGCGGGGTCAATTAAAATAATCAGAAATTATCCCGGGCCGGCCATTACGGGCAACCTACCAAATCGGGGAACAGGTTGCTCCCTGCCGAACCCAGCTAGAACCGGAGCTACAGCCTCCTCGTTTATGTTTGCTCTTGCTCGGTGATGAGCTATGACTCGAATCGTTGCAAACACTCAGGTACACGTGACAAAAAATTCAAACAGTATCCAACATGATATTATACCGTAAAAATTCTAGAAAGTCTTGAATATGGTTTCCAGTTTTGGTCAATTCTTCGAAGCTTTATTTTGCTCCTAACTTTACCAACTTAACAAATCACTCGTAGCGAGATTATTTCAAACATTTATAACTTACAGCTGAAAATGAGTGAACTCGACGACGAAGGCAATTTTCGTGATGAACCAATACGCCTGGGACGTAATAGTTTACGCTTCGTCATAACGAAATATCAAAAGTATTGAAGAATGTCTGAATATGTTTATAGAAATCATTGTATGTAGAAATTGGGTCAAAATTTGCGGTACAAATAAGACCAGGGCGACAGAACGGCTCGAAATAAGCCAAACCTCAAGAATAACAAAATTGCATTGGCGGCTTCGTTTTCGAGAAAAAAGCAACTCAAAATACTAGTTCGGATAGTGAAGGTCCCACCAACATGCTCCGAACTATGTCATGTTGGGGCTCCTTTTAATCGGGAGAACCTCACGAATAAATTGGTAATAGTTTCGCAAAGAAACAATGTAAAACGGAAAAGTTCAGCACTGGATAAGCGTCGTCTCACCGACCCATCCAATCCTGCGTCATGTTACACATCTTCTACAGCTTCTGGGCGCCTCAAAGGTCACGCACGGCGACAGTAGGGACAAACTTTACCGAAACATCGTGTACATATCTCTCGCAAATATCAAATTCACAATTTCCCGTTGTTTATCACGGAATCGCGGCTCGCGTTCGACTCCTCGCGTCGCCGGCGTCAGATATCCGTCGGTTTCGAGCTCGTGGAGGTTCCTGGGAGTCTGTCGCCGATCGGCGTGTTACATTGTAAACGTGACCGAGCGGCCCGGCCGGGCCGATATTTTCACTTCTCGCGGATCAGCCCGGGTCCCCTCTCGGTACCGATCACGTGCTCACGATAACAGGTCCGGGGCCCGACGATGTTTGTTCCGCCGTGTCTACAACGGAGCGCCGCCGCGAACGATTATCGACGTTCGACAATCGAAGGATTTATCGTTCCATTTGCCGCGGAGCCGCGTGCTCGCCTCGAATTCTGCTTCGGCCCGGGTTTTCTGCCAGCGGAGCGCACGACTCTGCGCCGCTTCGCAAACGGGAACTCCTTACACGTACCGCGAGAGGTTCCACGAACGCCAATTCTCCTCTCTTTACTTATCGCCGCGTCGCTTTATTAGGAGATACCTTTCGACAGATACCGGCGAACCCACGTTTTTCCTAGGTTAAACGAGACCCGCGGATACCCCATCTGACAGCCATCGAACAGCACCCCCACCACCCCAGGAAGACTGACTTCGACGCTGACTATCGGACGCCTGACGCTGATGACTCCGATTTCACGATCGACTAATCGGGGTACAGCTTGTTGGCACCTGCTACTGCGATTGATTCCTTCTCGTCGTTACACGCGGAGACTTCTGTTGGCCGATCTGATTAGGATTTGATGATTCTGGAGGGTCGTAGACGCTGAGTAGCTGTAATGGGAATTTGTCGGGGAGAGAGGGAACAACAAGCTGGTGGTTCTCGTGATGAGAGATTAGAACGGGAACTTGAAAAATAGCAGTCATAGCTCTATGATCGAGGTTAATTTATGCTTAATTATTTAAGCGTTCTTTAGGCTTATTTAGTTATTCTTCCACGAAATTCTGCGAATACGTTGATCCCCTACGATTTATTTTATGGTCACAGTGATTCGAATTTCTCCTATGTTCGTTATTTCCTAGAAAAAGAGAAAATTGATATCTACCGGATACCTACGTATATGACAACTACAATTTTATGCCGGTTTTACACTAGGTTTACGGGACACTAAATATGCCTATTCTACATAATAGAAAAATAACGGAAATGTATATATACAAATTTTTAATCATTTCTTTTACAATATATACCCGAAGAAATAAATCTGTTGAATAATTTCTCATTTGTGCACTTTATTTATTTCGATAATTGTGAATTAAGAAGTCCCGTAAACCTAGTGTTGCAGGAAATTAGTGGGGTAAATAATTTGCAGACTTTGCACGAAACTCGAGTCACGAGTCTGACTCGATGTTATAGGGGAAGGGGTTAAGTAGAAAAAGACAGTGATATCGCAGACTTTTGCGTACAGAGATTAGAAGAATGTGAATTATGACACTGCTGGGATCATTCATGGCTTGGAATCCTCGAAATCGTAAGAATTTATTAAGTAGAAATAATTCTGAAATTATAAATTTTTGCATAGGATAGAATTTCTATATATCAAGAATTATAATGCATGGAACGGTCGATTTTTAAACAATGTCAGTTCCGTGATCGACTCCGCGATCTAGAACAATTTACAGCTCGAAACCCTCGAAATCCCATAATCCTAGATTCTTTTAGAAAAAAAGCTGAAATTGTAGTTTTTTATATATTAAAAATTAGAATACACTGTATAGAACTGTCAGTTCAGAAGAAGGGACAATTTAAGGCTTTTCCTGAAGAGATTTTAAAAATACGGACATTAATGAGTTGATGTTGTGACTACTTTTGCTATCATGACATTAATCGTGGAGCTACGATGTTGATACCAGCTACTTGGATTGATACATTGATTGATTAATGTTTGTCTGATTACGTGACGATTCTGTTGCTGCATCGATTTGCATTAGCTGTTTCTAGAGAGTTCAACGTTGGACACTGAGTAGGCGAGATGGAACTTTGAAGAACAAAAAAACTAAACTAGTTTTGTTTTTTGTTGTGGGGGCATCCAGGTTACATATTCTAGCGAGTTGAAGTTATGAATACTTCTAACTAATTGACACTTGATCGATACTTCTAACTAATGCAGCAGGCATTATCTTTTGCTGAAGAGGCATCAAGACTACGCGGACCCCAATTAATTCATTTATTTATTTGACAGAGTTTAGTTATCAGGATACAATCGTGGAATAACGGTGTCGCTATCAACCAGTTGATACCTCGACTGACTTATGTTTTTCTGTTTACGTGGGAACTCTGTTGCCACATCGATCAGATTAGGATTCACTGCTTCGGAGGGTTTAATCCTAACCGCACGGATTGAGCTAACTCGTTTGGAGATACTCGGACAATTAGAAAGAATACATTCCCACCTTCAATTTCAGATTCTATCTTGCCGCATTGGAAATCTGTGTTTGCTATACTTATTAAATTTAGGAACGTAATATTGACCTCACTGAAAATTGTCTCCGACATATAAGCTCGATCAGTGACTAATAGAATTTAATAGAACGAGAAGTCGCGTTAAACTTCGTCTTTTCTTGTGACCACGGTCAAAATGACCGGTTTTATATTTTACAATTATTGAAACTATATAAATTCATTCAGGGAAAATAATAGAATTTCCAGATACTGTTAGTGCTTTGTAGGTTCAGTGTTAAAACGACATTCAGACTAACCCAGGTATGACACTTGGGGACACTCTAGTGTTGAAGATTAACATTTACAACAGAATATTGAATGAAAACCATTTAATAGAAGAATGATAACAATGAAGAAATAAGGTCTGTGTCACTTAGAATTATAACAATATTATTACCCTGGGTATTAGAGCACGAATATATTATTGCACATCAACATAAACACTTTGGCTACCGGGACATCCAGATGCAAGTAAAATGCATCTTCTACTAGAGCACTAAATTATCAATTTATAAAAGAATATTAAATGGAGTACATTTAATTGGCGTCCAGGGAAACTGAAGAGAACGAAGAACTACTTGAAGATGAAGATCTACGACCATATTGACTTATAGCACTGTGGCTATGCGTTAGGTCATGATATATCACGACTTATGAACACTTTGGCCACCAGGACCTTGTGCTCGAGAATAACATTTACAAAAGAACATTAGATCGAGGTCTACAGAGCCTAAGTACATCACACAGTACTAAGAGCACTGTATCCACCCCGAAAATTAAATGAACCACGAAACCTCATCAAACCCCGACCATAATCACTCGGAACCGCCACGCACGCACACAAACACGCACGGACACACAAGAAAATTCCGTCATGGAAGGCTGCTCGTACGATCAAATCGTGAAAGAGTGTATCGACTCACCGTCAGTTTCAACTGGTAGCTTCCAGGTACTATCGTGGACCGCGCGAATCATTTATCACCGCGACCATTCGTCCGCATAATCGTGGTTCTCCTGGCGGGAGCCTAAGCTCTTGGGTCTGGGTATATCACGCGCGCCGAGTGGTCCACACGGCTCGGGCCCGCGATGAATATTCGAGGATACCTTTGGAGCACTGATCACGCACGGATTCACAGGATCGTTAGCCTTCGGATCGCTATCCCCCGGCAGTGAGCGCGGGCCGACGCGATGGGCGCACTACGCGAGCACGTTTAAAACTAATTGAGCAATCATCGGGAGATCGCAGCCCGGGACTCTGCGTTCGAACGGTTGCCGAGCCGAGCCGAGCCGAGCCAAGCCGGTTTTTCTGTGACACCACAAAACGATTCCGAACAGCCGAAGAACCTATTGCCCGGGAAGGGGCGAGGGGGGAATGATCCAAAAATCCTGGCACCTGGCTGTTCGTCAAACGAAAGGGTCTAGCACCAACAGACACCAGTTTTGCGAGCACACACAGAACAATCCAGGCGAAATCCTCCGATCTTCAAGAATCCTGATCGCTGGGAATACCAGACGTCAAGATACACCACGAAGACGCTGTTGTTAATGTCGTCGAACACCGGACGTCACTTGGCCACGAAATTTTCCGGACTCGGATCCCACCGGAGGTCGATGCTCGAGGGTATCGACTCCGATCCAGAAACCGAAAGGTCACGGAGTTTCTGTTCACGCCGCTCGGATCGCGCGACAACAACGACAACGACGACGACGACGACGACGACGACGACAGTGAAACGGCCGCGGGATGACAGCGCCGATATATAGTTCCTCTATCTAGCACTGTAACGATTCACGTTCCCGATATCGGCGAGAGGGCCGGTAGATGCCGGCGATGACAGTAGGCGGGAACCGGCGCGGCGTTCCAGAACAATTAACCCCAAAGTCTAATCGATTTAATTAGGCGTCGGCCGTGGCGTGTTTCCGATCGATCCTGGTCGCCTCGTCCGTCGAGACCCGAGACCTCCTTTTCTTCCTCCCCGTCATCGGGTCCCCTCGATCCTAATCGACGACGTCTTCCTTCTCGTCGCACCCTGTCCTCTTCCTACGGTCTATCCTCTCTATACACCTTCTCTTCTCTTCGCGCTCTTCTCTCTGGACCCTGAAGAGAAATCGAAAGAGCAACCTGAAGACCTGGAGACAACGAATAGGCACTGGTCTCACTCAGCAGGGACTTTTCTTCATGTACTGATGACTGACACAGAGTCTTCAAGCTTGGGTGTTCAGATTTTCCCAGCTTCTACTTCCTCGTACCTTCTTTATCAACCCTGAAGAGGAATCGAAGAGACAGAACTGATAAATTGGAGACCGTGCAGCAATTGGGTCCCTGGACACTGATCTCACTTAGCACGGTCTTTTCTTCATATACTGCTGTTTGGCACAAAGGTTTTCAACCTTGAGGTTCTCAGATTTTCCCAGCCTTTTCTTCTTCGCACCTTCTTTTCTCTATCAACCCCAAAGACAAATCGAAGGGTCAAACTTGATAAATTGGGGACTGTGCACCAATTGGGTCCCTGACCGCTGATCCCACTTAGCAGGGTCTTTTCTTCACGCACAACTGATTGGCACAGAGTTTTCAAGCTTGAGATCTTGAGATCATTCCAGCTAGCTTGACACTAGATCTCCCCAGCTTCTCAATCTTCGCTCCTCTCTCCGAACACTCAATTTTCTCTCTGAACCCCGAAGAGAAATCGAACGAACCACCCGACGAATCCGAAACTGTGTCACCAAATAGGTCCCAGGAGCCCTCGATCTCACCTGCTGGGGAACCCCAGGTGTCACAGAGTTTTCACACTCGAGATCCTCGGATCCAGCGATCTCTTCAGGTTCTCCGAGGGATTTGCGATGCCCCCAGCTTCCGAATCTCCCGAACCAGATGGAGGATCGACGAGTGAGCGTGATTCTTCCTTGAACAGGTGATGGACCACGCGGTTTCGGCGGTGGGCGTGCGTGTAGGGGACGCGTGTGCGGGCGGCGATGCAGGTGATTTCCCACGTGTTCACACAGGTGGGCCGCCCCGTGCGCGGCAGGCTGTCAGAGGGCGCGGCGGTGACACCTCGTATCCCGTCATCCTTTGACCCGTTCGACCAAGCTTTTTCTCCGTGCGAACAATCCCGTTTCCCGAGGTGAGAAATAAACAAAGCACCCCCCGGGGGCAAAAGCTCGGCACAGAAAACCGCACCTGACACGGAGCTGGCGGGAGAGGGAGTAGCCGGCCGCGGCGTGGCGCGTGGACCGGCACACGATCCAGGCCGGCGATCTCGCTGGTTTTCTGGATCGTTGGCAGAGGGGTTTCGCGAGCCGGCCGAACCGACGACGATGACAGAGGAGAGAGAGGTCGCACGGACTTCTCTCCGGGCTCGTCGAGCGATTTTTCCTGGAGGACGGAACGACACACTCGGGGCGGAACGTGGAACACACGGCGCGGCGGCGACAGAGCGGCGCGGGGGACGGGGCGCGAATCGCCGCGGTACGATGACAATGATAATGATATAACAATAGCGTGCGTTCTCCGCTGGTTCAGATCTTACACTGAAGACCAAGGTACACATACACATGTGTGTCGGCCGGCCCGGCAGGTAGAAGAAGGAGGTAGAGGCTGGAGAGGTAGGAGGAGTGTGGTGGAGTGTGGCTACGGAGGGAGGGGAGCCACGCTCTTGTGCACCGGCCACACACAATCGCGTGGCTCCGACCTATACAAGCTCACCTTTCTCTCTCTTACTATCCCGCTCTCTCTCTCTTCCTCCCTCTCCCTCGTTTTCTTTCCTTCTCTGTTTGGGCCTCATCGCCGGGGCCCCCTATCTCTCGCCTCTCTTCTCCCGGGGACCTAACGTGCTGCCTCTATACAGGCCGGACAGCTCTCCGTAGGAAGTCTCTGTGTGCCGCGGCTCCGTTCCGTTCGCTCGCGAAACCAAACGAACCTTCTTCTTCCTCCTTCTCCTCCTCCTCCTCCTCCTTCTTCTTCTTCTTCTTCTTCTTCTTCGTTGTACGGTTGTTCCGATATCTCTCGTTCTCTGTTCACCGGGAGAGACACACACGCAGAGGGGGGGAGAGAAGGAGAAGAGGATGCGAGTCCGCAAAACGTATCGTGTGCGTGCGCGTAGCAAGGTGCGTGAGGGGCGAGCACGTGTGAGGGGATACAACTGTGTGCGCCTACACGCGAGGAGACAACGCCATGCCGCGCAGCCACACACAGGCAAATCCCAGAGAGAGAGAGAGAGAGAGAGAGAGAGAGAGAGAGAGAGAGAGAGAGAGAGAGAGAGAGAGAGAGAGAGGGCCCGAACGAACCACCTCGCCTGTATTGCTCGCTTGCTTGCTTACCTGCTTACCTGCCTCTGCCCTCCTGCCTGCTTCCCTTGCTTCTTCTGCTTGCTCGCTTCTCCTGCTCGCTCCGCTTGCTCGCCTCGTCCCGCCAACGGCGCCTCGCTTACATACGATACGATGCGAACAGAGCCACAAGGCAGGCAGGTAGCGCACAAAACTAAAGAGACTCCGAGATGCCCCGCGAGAGAGATAGTGACGGGTCCCTTGGCCGAGAGGAGAGAGGAGATGATCGAGAGAAGAACCGGGGGGGGGGGACCGCCGGAGACAACGCGTATCGACAGGGGCGAGTGAGAGAGAGAGAGAGAGAGAGAGAGAGAGAAATCGCGAAAGAGGGAGCCCCGGACTAACCACTCGCGAGGTAAGGGAAGAGAGTGACCAGAGAGGAGAAGAAACCGCCTGATACCCGTGGAGGGGTGTCCGTCCGATCCTGCTGCTGTTCCTGCTCCTGCTGTTGCTGATGCGGCTGATGCTGATGCTGCGGCTGCTGCTGCCTGCTGCGGCTGCTGCAGCCTGTTGCTGCGAAAGCCGCGAGTACGCACGCTTTCAGCCAGTCGCGCGAGTATTATACCCCTACCACCGCCTGGCCCGAACGAGTCCCGATCGTCCTTCTCGAACTACTGTTCCGGGGATGACGCTAAGTGATGCTGAGGAAGGGCTGAGAGCGTCAGTCGTTGGGGAGGTAAGAACCGGGGGCTGAGAAGGATGGATTATGAACTGATAGTTTCAGGTAGTCTAGCAGATTGTTCGTGATAAGTAGACTGCGGATCTTTAGGCAAGATAAAAAATGTTTGCATCGATTGCAAGACACAGGGGCGGAATGAAAATTTCTTTCTTCTTTGAATTATTTTATTAGCACGTTAAGTGCCAAATATCATTCCCAGAGATTCTTGCGAAATCAGAGTAATCTAATTAATGGAAGCGAAACTAGAGATTTTAAATGTATCATAGGGGATGCTGTTTTAACCCTTTCGAATTCTAATGATCTTAGTGATTTTTGACTAGGTTCAAACGTTCATTTTTATTGTGACATATCATACAGTCAGTCATATGTGACTGACATGGCAGTTAACGTGTTAAGCTAAATACGCTGGTTCCCTTAGGAGCCAAGACTCCGTAGATTCCCGATAAGTTAGAGTGACCATGTTACCGACAAAAATAGGCGAAAAATGGTTTCACGTGCCTCAACTTTTCGTCAGTACAGGAGAATATTTTTCGCTGGGAAAGGGCTCGTTCGAAAGAGGAAGATCCGATCTAGCCTTGGCCCTTAAATCTTCGTTCACTGCCGTGTCACCCATATGTGGATGACGGAATTATTTGTCCGGGTTTTAAAATCAATTTTTACGTTGATATATTCATTGTACCAAGTTTGACTAGGAACTGTGAAATGCAAGAAACTTGGTGGACCACTTAATATCATACGTATAATATTATTAGTACACAGCGGGTATTTATGTGCAATAAAAATGTTCTGCATCGATTGCGAAAGGCGGAAGTTCCATAGAAATATATTACATCAATTTAGAATTTCTCCTAGTCATTGTCACCATAAATGCATTTAAAATCCGCAGTAAAGAGAATATAAGAATGTTTTCAAATTCTTTTAAAATTTAGAATTTCGTCATTGTTATAAATGCATAAAATCCGTGGTCTAATTGTTAGAAACACTTAGATACACTTTTATAGTCCGTCATTTAATTTCTAGAATATAGAATTCTTCTAACGTAGAAGAATATAATATAATATAGAATAATATAGAAGATAAAATTCTTTCAATATAGAAGAATATAATATAATATAATATAGAATAATATAGAAGGTAGAATTAGAATACATACATAATATAATATAAAAGATAGAATTCTTTGAATGTAGCTATAGAAAATGTTAGCAAGTCTGAATCATCGATAGATTACAGTAACACCCCTACCATCAAGCAACGTCGATCATACATTTGATGAAGTTTCGTAACCTATAGAAACCTATTTCGTTATTTTTTTATAACAATTTTTTAAAGCAGGATGCATACTATTCGTAGCAGTCTGGAGTTGACACTTGATCGTTCAGGATTCAAGTGATAAAAACTCAAATTGAGTGAGCCGTTGAAACAGCGTTGCTGTGCCGAGCTGTAATTTTGTACAGTCATCGGTCGACTTTTCTCTGGATTCTCTGTTTTTCATGCGGGTGATGATTCTTTTATAGAAATGAGCGTCTGCGGATTATTCTTGAGTGTATCGGAATCGATGATTGGTTCACGGTTTGTTATGCACACCCGCATCCCTTGGTTCGATATGGTTCTTTTTTGCATGTTGCACGAAGCGCAGAAAGTAGTATACTTTGCTGGTAACTTTGTTATTTGAGAACGGAATGTGGAATGCATAGCTGGATGCACTTATGCTGGTTGTCTTAATCCTAATGAAAAGATTTGTGGACTAAATATTTCTCAAATATTCTTTTCTTATTTGTGAGATTAAATTTTCTGAATTTGGAACGTGTCATCACACTTCTTGCAAAGGACAGCTCGAAATGTGGCTCCTCAAAATTTTAAATATTTATAAATATATATTTTTATCACTTTATAATTTTTATTTTAAATCTATTCTAAACATTTTAAATATTAATATCAAACCTTGCCCAGTCCACATACTTCAAATCGCATCTCCATTTACCACAAACAAACACTAAACATTTTCAAGCAACAAAGAACGCTACAAATTTCACGCTTCGAAAGATCAGAATTTAAATGAAGCATCACGCGGCTAACGATACTAATCGTGTTACCCCGCCGAAGCAGGATTAACCGCAATTACAATCCCGGCAAAGGTGTCCACGGTTCATCGATGCGTAAACATAATTAGTTCGAACTCAAAGTAATTCCTAACAAAACCAGCCTACGACGCCATAATTATACCTATAAAACAAAGAGCAAGTTATCGCAGGCTGGAGAGCCTGGTTGACACATTATCTGGTCGATTGCGGAGGGCCTGTATTGCGGGCTAAATCGAGAAAATGCCGAGGGACGGACGAGCTGATGCGCCTGAAACAGGAGCATCAGAAGACACTAAAACGTGTCGCCGATTCTGATCTACAACCGTCGCGGATTAACTCTCGTTTTACGCGTTACAGGACGGAGGAAATTGGAGCAATTTTCCAACGACATCCAAGCGGCGGGCAATTAGTCGCGGTTGGAAAGCCGTGGATTCCACCGGTCCAGGTGTTATCAGTCGCGGGGATCGATAAAACCGGCACGGCCAAAGTGTCAGGGAAGGATTAAGACGATCGGTGGGTGTGCTCGTTGGCCAGCTGTCTCGTTTCCATCGACCGAATTACCTGTCATCTCTTCTTATCGCGGACAATCCGTTCATCCGTTTACCTCCCTTCATTCCCCTAAGTCCTTTTTACCCGAGAATCAGTCGCCTCTCCTCGATCGCGAAATTAAACGCGAATTCACGCTTCCTCGAGATGTACATCGCGCATGAATCATCCCCAATTCATATCCAGGATGAAAACCGGAGTATTCATACTTCTTTGACGATTGAAAAAGACATTTCCGAACTTGACACAATTGTGCACAGTGGATTAAAAAATTACTCGAACATCAAACTTCGCAACAATGTTTACTGACTGGAAAACCAAAAATGCTAGAAATTGAAACCACTGTGAAAACGTTAAAAAATTTTATTCCTGAACGAATCTTCCACAGATTTCAAGAATGAAATCTGCTCTTTACAACGACACCTTAAAGATTAACGTACGATTTTTTCTCACTGTTTGATGGGTCAAAAATCGGGGACAAGGTCAGTCGTACCTTGTGTTACCACAAAGTTATTGTACACTTGTCATTTAAACCTCGATAAAAAACCTAAAAAATATCGTACGTCAAGTTTTTTTGTTTTGTTGTAAAGACGAGGCTTTAATCTTCGAATCCGCGGTAGATTCAGTCACGAAAAAAATTTGTCAACGTTTCAGTAGCTTTTTAGTGAATTTTTAAGGTATTAGGCAACGATGAGTGCTAATTGGTAAACGTGGAAGCCTCAAACTGTAATGAGAGATTATAGTGAGAGATTATAATGATGAGATAATTATTATAATGATTATAATTGAAGTATCGACGATTTCTCGAGAATTCAGTGACCAATCGTGGACAATTTCCAACAGTTCTCGATGATAAAAGACGTTCCGAGAGAGTTCGACTGCCAGTTCTGTTGTAAATTTAACCGTTCTTTATTGTACAGGTGAACCCGAGGTAGCCGTCCCACCTGAGCCAGGTACGGTCCCGGTTCGAGAATCCACAGGAACGAACGACCCGCGTCAACAATAGCAACGCCGGCCGGCACCGTTACATAAATCGAATTACCTAACAGTCACTCCGAGTCATTGCACAACTGTATTTGCGCGCGAGTCGATGGTACCAAAGTGATTTGTTTGCGCGCGATTTAGAACATCTGTGCGCACGGCCTTCACCGACTGATTCCGTAGGCACTGTCGCGATAATAACCTCGCACCGACGACGATCGCGAAGGATGCCCGGGAAAGCTCCGTTATTCTTTTGATGACTGTCGTCCTCGATTCCAAGACGCCATCGGTGCTTGATAGATCGAGAGTCGGGAAAATGATTTACGTAATTCTCTATGCCTAAAACCGTGGTGAAAATAGTGTTAATCGCCGGCCGGCAATTATTCCATAATTTTTACGCTAGGTTCAGCGGACCCGGCGGGTTCTAATATTTCTAATTTACAATTATTAAGATTGTGAAGATACATCTATAAGGATTTATTCAACAAATTTATTTCCTTGGGTATATGTTATTAATGGACTGCCGGTTTTATGCATTTATGAGAAAAACGGGTAAGCACAATTTAACACTTTGACTGCCAAACTAGAAACCTCAAAATTTCCATAAAAGTAAGTTAATTAATGAAATAAAAAAATTGAAAAAAATTAAATATATGATATTGAGTAGCCCTCCAACTTTCCTGCATTTTATAGATCTCAATCAAATTTGGTACAATGATATATTAACGTAAAAAATCATTTTAAAACCTGGACATTCAATAAAATCAAAGTAAGTTATTTAATGAAATAAAAAAATTGAGAAAAATTAAATGTATGATATTGTGTAGTCCTACAACTTTCTTGCATTTTACGGTTCCTAATCAAATTTGGTACAATGAATATATTAACGTAAAAATTAATTTTAAAACCTGGACAAATAATTCCGTCACCCACACATTGGTGACATGGCAGTCAACGTATCAAAGCAGTGGATATACTAAGAAGATTTAAGGGCACCAGCGTATTTAGCTTAATAAAATAATTCTAAGAAGAAAGAAATTTTCATTTCGCTCCTGTGTCTTGCAATCGATGCAAATATTTTTTATTTTGCCTAAAAATCCGCAGTCTAGTTATTAAAAAAAAAATGGCTAAAAATTTAGGCAGCACATTCTCGTTATTTTTATAAAGTAATGTAAAATAGTCGCTTTTTGTTACTATTTAGAGGATTTTTCAACAGCAATTCTAATTGTAAACCAGCAGGTCCCAGTATCGCCATTCCAAGGCGTTCCAGATTATAAAATAAAATTTCTAAGCTTCCTATTGGTAGAATTGCTAAAAATCCTATTAATAGGATTCCGGTGGAGAAAGTGTTAATGTTATTCGCAGTCAGTCAACGCAGATCGCAAATCCCATCGATCGATCGATGAGATGCTGAAGGCCCATCTCGCGGTTCTCGTTCAACCCCCATTCTTCAGCCGCCCACGCAGCATCTCGAAACCGCGGTTGACATTCCACGGATAAAATAAAGAATCGAGCCACGCAGTTAGGGGGATAGTCTCTGATTTATCGTCGTCGGTTCTGGGCCGCGAGAGCGTCGCGCGGATCGGGCGTGATCGGTTGCGCCAGCGCAGCGCAACGCAGTGCAGCGTCTGCGTCGCGTTCCAATTTTGAGTTCCACCGGCGCATAATGAATCGGTATGCAAAACCACGAATAAGGATCATAACTCATTCGTGCGATATCGTGTTCTCACACGCGGTCAATCTGACGTGGCTCGTCGGATCGAAACGGGGACTCTGCGCCGTGCACCGAGCCTGTTCTCCCAGGCAAGATAAGAAGTGGGCATCGAAGACCGAACGTATGCGAACGAATGCGAACGTTGCAATTACAACTGCGTATATTCCCGGGGACGCATACAACCGTTGAACCCGCTCTCGCTCACGAGATTCGATATGGAAGCTCTTTCCGAGAGGGACGACAGCACAGAGAAAAACGGACGGAGAGAGACCGGGGATTAAAAAAAAAAAAACAGAGAGAAAAAGGTCGAGTCGAACTGACATGAAATATGCGATCGCGTACGCGTAAAAGTATCGGCCCACCATCGTCCCTGTTAAGTGTCCGAGCACTCGGCCGCGAAACCCACTCGCGACCGGGTTTCCTAGCTGCGCACCGTGCGCTGTTCCCGTATGCCGCGCAAAATTCGATTTTGATAACCGGACGACGGTGCTTTGTGCAAATTCCCATTCTTATGCAGAATTTTGTGAGAACTAAATTCAGGAAAAAATTTCGTTCGTGGACCAAAAGATTCCTCAAGAATAAAAGGAATAAGAATAAATGAGGAGGAGAATAAAAATTTATTCTCATTGAAGAATTTATTTTTAGTGATACTTGGGTTTTCTTATGTTTCAGAAATTAGCACGTGGAATAAATGAGGATCAGAATGAAACTTTATTCTCATTGAAGAATTTATTTTTAGTCAGTTTTAGTAATACTCGGGTTCTCTTATATTTCAGAAATTAGCACGCAGAATAAATGAGGTTGAGCGTAAAAATTGATTCTTATTGAAGAATTTATTTTCAGTCAGTTTTAATAATACTCGGGTTCTCTTATTCTTTCAGAAATTAGCACGTGCCATAATGAGAACTAGAGAATCACTCATAAGTCGTTCCTACAACCATTTGTTAAAGTCGGTGCACGCAAATTCCTTTTTCAACACTTCGTCCATCAGTAATGTATGCCTGACACTATTTTCGTCAAACTTGTCATAGGTTTATGACATAGAGAAATGCAACATTCGACGAGAACCTCAGAGTTCGTCTAAATGTCCCTCGCCAGAACCGCGCAAGGGGCTTATAGCGGGAATTCACTGTACACCAAAACACGAGCCGGTATCGAGCAAAAAAAAAAAGAAAATAATTTTCGAATTCCGAGCGTGTAGGATCTAGACCACGGTGAGCCGGCAGCGAGCGATTTTGCGTTGGGAAACCGGCTGGTCAGGTGATTAATGGCCGTCGCCTCGGGGACGCGTGAACCGGTGCATCCGATTACGGGGGTGAAGCATTGCGGAAGGGGAGATCGTTTCTTACCAATCGCGTCTTTCTCTCTCCCTCTCTCCCTCTCTCTCTCTCTCTCTCTCTCTCTCTCTGTGTCTCTCTCAATCCAACGATCCGACCGGGAACTTATTTCTTCGAGGCTCCCGGGACAGCCGGGACCATTGTATTCTACACCTGATGCTCGCGCGGACTCTTTCCCGGCGACGTTAACCGATCGAGGGACGCCAGAAAACGTCTCTCCTCTCCTCTTCTCCCCCCCCCCCCCTCTCCCCCTCGCTCGTTCTCCTTCACAAGGAACACAAAGCTGCGGAGAAAGAGATCGAGGCTCGGAGAAGAAGATAATGGATTTCACAAGGGCGAGAGACACCAAGAACCGGCGCGGCGCGCGAGTTTAGCGAGAAAGCTAACAGCCGTCCAAGAGAGAAAACGGCTTAGAGAAGAAGATCGCGCCACGGCCTCGGCCTCCGCTCGGCTCGGGGGCGGATTTATCGCGGCGGCTCTCCTGGACATTAACTGGGCAAAGTGTCAAGGGCGACTGAGCTTGTTGCGGCACGGATGGTTCACTTTATCAGCGGCCGAACGTTGACGGGAAACCGTGAGAAAGAGAGACGGGATAGGCCAGATAGAAAGCCTCTCTCCTCTCCGAGAGAGGCCCCGCGGGAGGAGGACGTTGCCTTGCGGAGGCTCGAAACGAGGCTCTCCACCAGGGAAAGAGAGACGAAGAGGGCGCAAAGGGAGGAAGGGCTCGGCGGTAGCGGTGGTGGTGGTGGTGCTTCTCGAAAAGCAGGGTACCCGTGTCCATTGACCGTAGGTACGCCAGTGTCGACCGCATCGATAATTCGATAAAGTGTCCTCACATTACCCTATTGATTGCTCCATTGTCCAGCGACGCTTCTCCACGATCGCCTCGTCCGAAGCTTTCAACCCCCTCCCCCTCCCCCACACCACCCCCAGAAGGTTCAACGCTTTGCTTCCTCTTCCTTAGTCGCGACCAGCCGGGCCGAGTCGTTTGTGTACACGATTATAACGATATTTCCATACGTACGGATAGTTCGCTATCGATCCGTCTGTCGACGATGCTGCGCTAATCAGCGCTGCAAGGGTGGTAGGTACAATACTTTGTCCAGGAACGTTCTAGCGTGCCACGATCTTTCTCTGGAACGCCTTGGAACCGCTCGATTTGATTTCGATTGAACCCTCTGGCTAACAAGGAGAGGCCACGACCTTCGGGTCACCGATTCGGTTGAAACTTTGCACACTTATAGATCTCGTTCTCCTGTTCACGAATATATACCATTATAGGGGCAGATACCCAATAGTTTTCGAGATATTGACGATTAAACTTTCAGTATTTCCTATGTAATGCCGTATTTTTTCTGGCCTATACCAAGAGTCGGTGTGGCACGACGGTAGCGTGCCAAGTTTTCAGCCGGACGACCAGGGTTTCAAATCCTGTCGACTAACGCATTTTTTAAAAATTTCATTATGTTTTATCATTGCATATTTATATTATTAATTTCAATCGAAAATGCAGTTCGGAACTTCGTTGGTTGCATTATCATCCCCAATGTAAACTGTCAATAAACAGTGACATTGGAGACGCTCTTGAGATGGAGGAAACTCTTGAGAACGCGACGCAGTTTGAAAACGGCGGGTCACATTACTTACCATTCGTCCTCGCAGTGATAAAGTTTTAATTTTCCTCTAATGATTAGTTTTAAATTCTTTTTCTTCAATGCATATAATGATGAGTACCGGTTTCATTTTGATCAAATATAGCAGGCCGTCGAAAATGATTGGAAAGCAGTAAAATATATCACCTCGCAATTCCATTTAAATTATATAATCACCACGGATCAGACAGGAAGTCAGTATCAATCAACGTTCGAAAGGACAATAACATATAAGGGAGAAAAGACCGCACTTGTTCAAAAAAAGGTAGATGAACTTATGCCAAATCACACAAACATAATAGTAACTTGTTCGAAGTCCGGAAAGTTAACACAAGATATTTATGAAAACTTCTTAAAATTTAATATATATATCTAATATATAAATTACTATTACTATTTAATTACTATTAATTATCATTTAATATATAATAATACTAAATAATCCTGTAATTAGTAAATAAATACATGTTATTTGTAATTCAAAATGCAATTTTATGCGTGACATTTAATCGATTGAAATTAATAATATAAATATGCAATGATAAAACATAATGAAATTTAAAAAAATGCGTTAGTCGACAGGACTCGAGCCCTGGTCGTCTGGCTGAAAACTTGGCACGCTACCGTCGTGCCACACCGACTCTTGGTATAGGCCACAAAAATTACGGCATTACATAGGAAATAATGAAAGTTTAATCGTCAATATCTCGAAAACTATTGGGTATCTGCCCCTATAATGGTATATATTCGTGAACAGGAGAACGAGATCTATAAGTGTGCAAAGTTTCAACCGAATCGGTGACCCGAAGGTCGTGGCCTCTCCTTGTAAGAGCATTATGGGAGGGACGGAGATTTGGAAAAATTGCTATTTGGAATTGCGAAGAAAAAGGTCGATTTTTTCAACTTTTTTATCCGAGCCTGTAGCGAAACTTTAATCAATGCTTTTTGTCGATCTGCGTCAATTATATACGGGGTGTCCCACGTAACACAGTTTTCACGATTTTTCAAGTACTTGCGATAATCTGACAGACAAATATGTTAAACAAAAGTCGATCAGTTTCTGATTGGCAGACTGTCATTTTTTGTTGAAATTTTCATTTCTTTGCCTTCAAGTTCATCCGAAGGTCGTGGTGTAATAGGTCGTTGAATTCGTCTTGATACGGGTTATAGCACTGTTAAGTCAAAAGTACCAAGTGCCATTTAAAAAAATCAAGGTGACCTTGACCATACTAAAAAGAAAATTTTTTTCGAACTTTTTTTTATTGCAAATATTTGTTTGTCCGATTGTCGCAAGTACTTGAACGTTACGTGGGACACCCTGTATACGGTAAAGGATTCCACCAGATCGTTTAACGTTGCTATGAGCAATAAACATTTCAGAATGACAGCTTAACACTTTGACTGCCAAACTAGAAAGCTCGAAAATTCCGGTAAATATTGCCTTACAAAAATGGCAGCCCTGAATTTTTTAACCTCTTAAGTTAAAAGCCCGAGAATACTCGGATATTATAATACAATATAATACACACTTTTACAAAACAATTGTTAAGTTAAGAGGTTAAGATTGTCCGTAAATTTCCAATACAACAAATGCTTGGACAAGGAAATTTATTCCACTATTTTCCATAAATAAATTCTTATAGTTTCAATAATTATCAAATATAAAACCGGTCATTTTGACCGTGTTAGGTTTAGTGTTAATGAATTCACCCATTTGCATCATTAGCGTCACTATCACCGGAGCGTATATATATGTATACACTCAATGTATTTTTTCTTATAATGCTGAAATATGAAGTTCTTTTACTTGTAGTCATTTTTGTGCTTAAATATAATAAAAAAGAAAGTTTGGTGATAAAGGCCTTCTTTTCATATTTCCTTATGATGCAAATGGAGCGTTAAGGAAACGCGTTCTCGTTCGAACAATAAGTGAATCTTCAGCAGTGGATGCTAGCGGACGTTCGCAGAATCAATATTCAAAGAGTTCGACGATTCACTGGCTCGCGCTATCCGCGTGATCTTCATATATCAAGGGCCACGCGATCCACGGCCCGATGGATCTCTCGTGAAATCGGCGATCGATTATACCCGAGGAGGGTCTCGAAAGAAAGCTGGCGCTGGAAGGGTGGAGAGAGAGTTGTCCGAGGGGAAGAGAGAGAGAGAGAGAGAGAGAGAGAGAGAGAGAGAGATCAGGGGCCTCCGCTGCATGCCTGAATCCTAATTGAATCGTCAGGATGCTCGACTACCGGCCCTTCTCTGGCCCGCTGACATCAAGAATGTGACAGACAGTCAGGCATCGTGCCCTTTTCAGAGTCCCTCTTTCGCGTCGAACTCCGAGCGCGACCTGCCGTCGTACGATCAGCGATGTATTGCCCGTCGTTCGTTTGCGGCCAGCTCGTTTACGCATAATTTGGCCGGCCGTGATTTGGGTTTACGGCGTGCGAAGAACCGCTCCGAGTCCTCGACATTTTAACACGCAACCAGCTAATTATGTCTTCGCGAAACCGCTGCCGGCTGCGTTTCTTACCGGCGACAGAAATATTCGAAGAAGACGCGCTTGCAAATCCGAACCTGGCGCTTCTGTCACACCCCCTTGCCCTCCCAAACGCAATTATAATAATACAAAACTATTTTGGTGATTAAAGAATTTTGTATTATTATAATTGTGGTGATAAGGGAAAGTCGCTCGATTTGCCTAGGACGGACTAATTTTAGTGACTCAGGTCACTAAAGTTTAAAACAAATATTACAATTATTTAACTATCGCAGTACACAGTGGATTCTCGATATATGTCAACAGCACGGGTCTTGCAAGCGTCATGTATCGTCCAGGAGCCGTGTTGTGTTTACACTCCTCGGCGTCCGAGGCCTCTCGACCTCCGTGACCCCTCATAACAACGCGGTAGTGGGGATAATTCCGCGACGTATATCATCCAGGCCTTGACGACATATATTATAGAGAAATCACTGCATAGTTTTATGCGAAACCACTGTACAAGGCTTTCACGTATAGTCTTTAACACTAGGTTTACGGAGCACTAAAAGCGACTATTTTGCATTACTGTATAAAAATAACAAGAACGTGCTACCCACAGTTTTAGCAATATTTTTAAAACAATGTATACCCAAAGAAATAAATTTGCTAAATAACTTCTCATATAAGCATCCTTAGAATTTTAATAATTTTAAATTTAAAATATTAGAACCCGTCAGTGTTAAGAACAAAATTTTTAATGTTTCAGAAAATCTTCGTTCACAAAGGTGTCCATATAAAGATATGCACCGAGTCTGCGATATTTAAATAATTGCATTATTTGTGCAACCTAATGTCAACTAATATGTCAGCACGTGTCCTTAAAAGGTTAAATATTTTTTCAGTAAATGTTTCAATAAAATGTCGGAACAAAGACTCGAATGTTACTGTATTAATGTTACACACGAGAGTTTGAATCGCAGCGGTGGTCTGTAAAAGGAATATGTTTGTTGCAAGGAGGGGTTTGAATGTTCAGGATGTTCCAAGGATTTTTCAGCGATTTTCCCGTGGTCGAGGTCAGCCTAGCGGTTTTCAATCTCTGCCTTCATCTTTTGTTACTCCGCTAGTTTCACGTTTCCCGCTGTGTCCACCTACGGAGCAATTAATCAAATACCTCGTTACTTCTCTCAGAAACAATTTGCATCAAGTTTTCTTTCCCTGTCCGACGCGGACTGACCTTTCCGAATATAATTTCGCTGGCTACGAGCGCGGTTAATTCTATGCAAAGAACAATGCGAGTGTGGGTTCTAATGCTTCGGGAAAATCTCCGGTTACCTTGCGAGTGTTAACATCGTATATCTCGATTTTTCTTTTCACTTCGAGACATTGGAAACGCTGAACTATCGAATCGACCCACTTTGATCCGGCACAAAAATCTTGAAAGCAATTATTATACAATTTCACGTATCTTTTTTGACCAGAATTTTATGTAGAATGTTTATAAGAGTTTGTCATCAGTGTGATTTTGCAATTCTAGCCTCACTTTTTTAGGTCGAAAATGCATCTCGAATTCTTTACTCTGGCCAAACGTTTCTTTTATTTCAAATTAAAGGCTGCACAGTGCTGAATTTAAAACAGTGAACGATTCTGATATGTTATTCTATTTCAATGTAAGTCGTGATGTCGAGGAGGTGAAGCATCGTTCAAGATTAGTGTAAAAATTGTTCACAGATGATTTTCTCATTTTAAGACTGATCAGTATAATTTACAACAAAAATATTCTCCACAGTGTTCATTGAGACAAACAAAATTTGTATCGAAATTAACGAAATTTAAGATGACAGTGACTTATCAAGGACAAGTATTGAAGAAAAATTAATGTTCAAAGAAAAATAATTCTTAAAATATAAGTAGCAGGATTTTGCCAGGAATTAACAGGATTTCGCTAAAGATCGTCAGGATTTTGACAGGATCAGACCAAAATATTTGCAAATACATAAATTGACTTAATTTCCTAATGGAGAATGAACGTTGACTGTTGGAAATTTTTGGCGTGAGATTATGGGGTGGGGATTTAGATCGCGTGGCTCGGAGGCCGTTCGGCATATTAATCTCCAGCGTAGAACCGATGATTTTCGTTTCTGGTTGAAACATCAGGCGCGGCACGCAGGATTCGTTTCTGGCCTCTGGGGAATCTTCTGACATTGGACTTGAGCTAAGCCTATCGTGTCGTGGTGTTTGTACCTGTTCCTGTGGGCGGAGCACGGCGTGCCATTCTATTTCAGCTCGGCTTTCATTCATAACTTGGGTTTTTAATAGCTTGCCGCAGCACAACGCGCAGCGCCTCTGGCGACATTCGAGGACAGCCCCGATTTCTTCGTCCCCTCGGCGAGAGCAAACTCTCTTCACTCTCTTCGCCCCTCTCCGCCCCACCCCACCCCCGAAAAACGCTCCTCTCGATTTCAGCACCGGTCTATTGCGAGGAGAGAATTTCGACCGTTTAAAATCTTTATCTATGTCCCCTCTTTTCTGCGAAACTCTCCGCTCAACCCTTACGCAGCGACATCTTTCGCAACCTACAAAGGTTGTCAACTGACGAACAAATAACCCATTTCTTAAGCAATTATACATCCTGTACTTTTCCTGATAATTATATACCTAGCATCCTAACAATTTGCAAGCTGATTGAAACAGTAAAGACATTGGAACATTTTTACATTCCATAGACTCATAATTCTCTTATTACAGACCAATTAAAATCACATTTTCTAAAACCGTCACGAAAATTGATAGAAAAAATGACTGATAAAAATAGCTCCTGAAAGCTTTCGATAGCAAAGCATATTAATTACCAGACTGCGGATGCACATGCAATTTTCCATTTTTGTGGACAAATTTGAAGAAAGAGGTACCAAATCAAATTCTATTCTCATTGGTAATAGCATTTGTAGATCCAAAATAAATAAAAATCGTGCTAAATTCCGTCGAATTTGATACTCCAGCATTTTTTGAAAACTTCCATGAGCCATAAATGCAAGGAGATCCGCAGTCTAGTAATTACGTTACAGTGCTTATACCCTCTACTATCCTAACGATTTACAAGCTGATTGAAACAGTAAAGACATTGGAACATTTTTACATTCCACAGACTCATAATTCTCTCATTACAAACCAATCAAACTCAAAAACCATTAAAAATTGTTCCCGAAATCTTTCAAATTAGCATAGCATACAAATTATTCATAATTACTACACTGCGGATGTACATGCAATTTTCAATTTTTGTGGACAAATTTGAAGAAAGAGGTACCAAATCAAATTCTATTCTCATTGGTAATAGCATTTGTAGATCCAAAGTAAATAAAAATCGTGCTAAATTCCGTCGAATTTGATACTCCAGCATTTTTTGAAAACTTCCATGAGCCATAAATGCAAGGAGATCCGCAGTCTAGTAATTACGTTACAGTGCTTATACCCTCTACTATCCTAACGATTTACAAGCTGATTGAAACAGTAAAGACATTGGAACATTTTTACATTCCACAGACTCATAATTCTCTCATTACAAACCAATCAAACTCAAAAACCATTAAAAATTATTCCCGAAATCTTTCAAATTAGCATAGCATACAAATTATTCATAATTACTACACTGCGGATGTACATGCAATTTTCAATTTTTGTAGACAAATTTGAAGAAAGAGGTACCAAATCAAATTCTATTCTCATTGGTAATAGCATTTGTAGATCCAAAATAAATAAAAATCGTGCTAAATTCCGTCGAATTTGATACTCCAGCATTTTTTGAAAACTTCCATGAGCCATAAATGCAAGGAGATCCGCAGTCTAGTAATTACGTTACAGTGCTTCTTCCCCTCGATTATACAAGCTAGTTACTACCAAGTTTCACTCGGCAATTACCGGGCTCGGTGGTTCTAGCGCGCATAGTCCCACACAGTATAAAAATCGGATCGGTCCCCACTCCACCCGAAAATTCGAGCGCCGAGCATCTGGAGCAGCTCGAGAACCGGAAGCGCATGGGCCCGTTCGCGAAATGCGTCCGTGCGCTGTCGGATTAATTGCGAGAGCGTTTCGTGTCGTCGCTGTCTCGCGTCTCCGGCGAAGTCCGTCGTCGGTGATATTAAGCATTCGCGAACGCTCGCGCAATTTTACCGTTCGGCATACGAAAATCGGCGATAACGATCTGATCGGTGGAGCCCGGGGGCCGATCGACGGTCCCGAGAGTCAGCTCGGTGTCAAGCGAAATTTCTCCCGGATCGAGTTGCGAGAAGAGCAGATGCGCATTTCGACTGGAACAAGCGCGCTTCCGGTTCCACGTCCCGGAAGACCATCGATCTCTCGGGTGATCGCGAATCGGGAGACCGATTAGCTCCGTTTCTCCTTTATCAAGCAGGAAACACGCGCATTCCGCGAGCGTAATATTGTATCTCCTCGCGGCCATCTAATCTTCGTATCGCATCTATAATATATCATTCCCCGGGCAGAGCATGAGTCGGTTGCGTAATTCCGGGTTTCTTGCGAATGAAATTGCTCGCGATCTCGCCGGGGCTGCGCGCACACACGTTTTCTGCTACACGGCAGTGCGTCTGATTTCTTCATTAACGCCCTCTACCCCTCTCCGTACAACCTATTCCTATTCACGTGGTTCGTCGGACGAGATCGTGTTGGTGGCTGCACAGGATCGCGCATAGCGTTCGCGATCGCGAGGTAACACAGAGAAATATGACCTGCTCCATCCACCGGGGAAAAACTAGCTCGAGGTTGTTTCAACTTCTTTCGCCCGGGAGAGTCGTTCCCTTCGTTGTCTGCTCCCGTAGGACGCAGGATGAAATTAATAACACCGCGGAAAACACGGCTCGATTAGTTACACGTCGTAATTGCCCGACGATTTTTCCTCGGAATCGGTCGAGATGGAGATGTTCTACGAAATATCAAGTCTTTCGTGGGCTTGATAAGATTATCTTGGTTATTATTGATGGTGCGTGAGTTCTGCTCTTGATGAATTAGCTGCGGGCTCCGATGCGGAATCCGAGCAATTAGATTGCAATTAGGATTCTACGTAGGAGGGTGAATACATTTTCAGCGGGCGGCGCGTATGTAACCTGTCATGTTGAATTGTTGCGGGCATATGTTCCTTTTTATCAACAGTGGAGGCCTGGACTGTGATTTCTCTATATATGTCGCCAAGGCCTGAATGATAAACGTCGCGGAATTATCCCCACTGCGCGGTATGCCCCGTGAGGGGACGCGAAGCTTGAGAGACTGAACTTGAGCTTTTGCACTTATTTGAATGGTCCATTTAGGAGCGAAAATTCTGGAAAAATTCACGATTATGTCTGCTGATAGGTATGATATTGATGAATTTTTTCAAAATTTTCTATTGAACAGAACAGGAGAAATAAATGAAAGTAGATGCAGCAGGTAGCAAAATCTATGTCTACAACAATACAGTGTTTTCTCTGTATATGTCACAAAGATCGAGAGCCCTCGGACGCCGAGTAACATAACACGACTCGGTTATGTCTCCTGGACGATACACGACGCTGGCAAGACCCGTGTTGTTGACATATATCGAGAATTCACTGTATTCTAATTATTAAGTTGCCCCGAAAGTCACACAGTGCAAATTCAAACTACTTTTTCAAGAAAGCAATTGCTTAGGAGGTAATAGAACAGTAATGAACGGATGATCACTGATCCAAGTTTACCGCCACCAAATTTTTTCTAGTAAAAATCATACTTTATAAATCCTAGAAAACAGTCTAACAAAAATCGTTTCCGAAAATAACCGATCCCAGTATCCCTCGAATCGTTCCTAACTGGGTTTCGGTTGTTCCTGTTTAATTCTGTAGACTAATAATTAGAAACTTTGTTACTAAATCTTCCTTAGTAAATCCACGATTGATATCGACCGATAAAAATTCCTCTGCGGGGTTCCCGATCTTAGGGTCGTTCTCGAAGTCCGTAACCGGGTTTCCCGTTCAGTCTTTTGTGTCGGCCAGCTGGCAGCCTGGACGTCCGCGTTCCGAGAAGTCGGTGTATCCATCAGCGTATTGGACATTCACGAAACATCCTCCGCGGAGAAAGCTTTCTTGAGCCGGGTCGGGCGAACTCCATTTTTGTCGCAGGTGCGGACGAATGTTCGCCGACAAATCATTCCCCGTGGCCGGGCGAGCTGCGGGACCGTGTCTTCGTAAGCCGATTAATCCTATCGAGCGTATCTCCAAAGAACCCTCTCTCTCCTCTCTCTCTCTCTCTCTCCTTACATCAGGGATGGAACGAAGTAAGTCCATGACACGCATATAGGTAGAAACGCGAGGTCCTTTGGGCGCGATCATCCTTCGAACGGAGAAGAAGAGGAAGAGGCAAACGACGACGACGACGACGAAGAAGAAGAAGATGAAGAAGAGGATGAAGGGTAACCGGGGATGAAGATCCGAACAAAGAAGGAAAGAGGGATAAAGGAAGGGGGGTACATGCACGGCGCGAAGACGAGGGGGCGGGCAGAGAGGCGAGGGCGACGCCATGAGGCTTATAAATAGACACGCGGATAATCACTCAGGATTTATGGTAACCACGGATTATCAAGTTGTACAAGGGGGTATATTTCATATTCGCGACGTTACCTTATTTCAATGGGGGAATACCTGTTCCGCGCGTTACAAACTGCATGAACGCGCATACACGGGACGACACGTGTGTTGCGCCCGCGCTCTCCACCGGCTCTCGTGGTACGCTCTCCGAGAGCATACCTGCACACCAGCCTGCGCACACGCGAGCAAGCGAACGAAAGAAGAAGCGAGAAAGCGTACGGCAAGACGCCACGGAACTGGCTCGAAGAGGCGTCCAGGTGATCTCGCTCTTTCTCGCGAGAGGGCCGCTTATCCGGCCTTCTCTCTCTCTCTCTCCCTCTGTCCGCTACACTGTTCGCTCTCTGTGTTGCCCTTCTCTCAAAATCATTCCCACGTTCGCCGGCTACAAAAGTGCCCGGCCACTTTTCCGAGAGACCGATCCCCTGACCGATCACCGACGACACCGTACACCGGCTCGATATCCGCTCACGAGATTAGAGCCGGGACTCTTAACGGCCGGAACGGCGTCGTTGGCGTCGCCCGTCAGTGCTGGAATTTCGAAACCACTCGACCGAAAGGATGAAATTGCAGGCGAGATACAGGGGAGGATGAGTCCGGGTATAGACGCGAGAGACAGGGAAAAGGGGGCCCTGAAACTGCTACCACGGAACGCGCGAGCGATCCGAGAGCCTTCTCTACGACAAGCAACAAGCCGACAACCAGCACGGAATGCGTTCCCGACCCCGTCACCTGTCGAACTTTGCACGCCGTGATCCGAGCGCGGCCTCTTCAACTTTGACGTACCGGATCCAGAAATTTGTTCGAGCAGTCGAGTTATGGATTATTCCTGCCGTGCGGAGATTCGTATATGCCGATCCGATCGGTGACCGATCGCATTTTTGTTGCGCGAATGCGGTAAACGCATCGGATGTTGAAGAGTTTTGCAGTGGACACTTTGCGGAATTTTCTTCGGTGAATCGATTGTTTCACCTTTGCGGTGTTGTATACCCGATAACCCTAGGCTCTAGTTAAACACCAACGCATCATGATAATCATGCCGTAGACACGTCAGCCAAAACCCTTGAATCATCAGGACCAAACAGACCCTTAGACTTTGTCTCTTCCACGTCATCCTTTCCACAACAAGCCTTTTCTACTCCCTTCCACATTTTCCTCTCAAAAACTACATATTGTTACGATGGAAGCTGTCGATTGCGGCGATCGAGAGAAGTTGGCCGTCGTATCGATATTATGGTATCCGGCCAACGGGGTTGTTGTTAAGAAGAAGACAGACGACAGAACCTCTCGAGTCGACGAAGCGAGAGCACGCACCTGTATCGCATCTTTTAACATTGTCCGTTGACAGCCAATAAATAGTTATATAGTTGTTGGTAGTGTTCGGTGTTGTTGTTTGGTTGAGGGATGTGTTCGCCGGCGAGGCGGGGCCGAAGCCTCCGCAACAGCCCGTCGAAACAGAGTCAGAGCTTCTTCTTGCATATTTCAGTGCAGAAGGTTACATCGTTGTACCTTAAACTCGCCACCGTGTATGCACTTAAATAAAACTCTTCTCGATTTTATTATAAACTGTTGTACTCGATTTCCAAACCCGGAATCCAACAGCGGTGAGACAGACTTGACATTCATTTCTGCGGTAAGAAGTATTTATGTTGTTGATTCGTGTTGGACTGCGCTTGACGATTTTGTGATTCGATTGATTGTCATTGTGTGCCCTGTTAATACATTAAAAGATATTGAAGATAGCCGGGCGAATTCATAGTACAACCCAGCAAAGTTGTTAGATTATGACTCGTCTCCCCACTCTAGCTTCCCCCCTCTACGGTGCTATTTCCCCCACGTTTCCGTCACGGCACGGTCACGTGACGCGTTCCGTCTCTAACGCGCATGCGCCACAATGTCACGTGACTAGTCCGGTACTGGCGGAGAGAGGGTCACCTCTTCCCCTCGATTCGAGTCTATTCCCCTGATTTGGCGACTCTGCAACCCGGTATAGTAACGATTATTGTGTCTAAGAACAGTTGTAGCATTTCTCAACACGTTTTTAGTAGGTTATTAAAGTAAAAGAGAGGGAACACGTTAAACAAAAAAAAAAGTTAATCCAGTCTCAACTATTTATCCATATGCGTACATTCTGTCCTGTCTAAGCTGAGCACCACAAGTGCCTCACTTATAGCAAATTTAAGATTTTATTTTAATCATGTTTTTCTCTGATCAAAATATTGACACTATATGGCACGTAGGCTACATACAAATTTATTGAAAGACGTAGAAAATTTTGGGTATTCGACATAAAGATTAATTTTCCAAGTCGTCAAAGGAAATTCTCTTTTTAATTGCAACAGCTTTATGCAATTTAGTAACAAGCTTATTGCAAGCAAGAGGATCGGTATCCATTAAAGAAGACATTGATTGGGCCCCTCGGATGTACAGTCGCGCCGGAAAGTATGTTGACCCCTTGTCAAGCGGAATAACTTTTTAAAAATTGGTCCAAATGACTTGAATCTTTTTTAGATGTTAGACCAACTAGTTTGCTAAAGAATGACTAAACAAACATCCTTTTAAATTGCAATTGGTTGGAATGATAAGAAAATGAAAAAATGAGATGATGTGTGTACTAGTGGATATACCTCGCGGTAGTGGGGATAGTTCTGCGACGTTTATCATACAGGCCTTGGCGACATATATTGTAGAGAAATCATTAGATCGAGTTTTATCAGATCGAAAATATTGTAAATAAAATATTGAAAATGGAGTATTACTCCTCCTTGATCCTAGTGCATATATTATTGACCCTAGATATCCTAGGGTCTCTCTGTACCTAGAAAATTTCTGAACACTAATTCGAATATAATTACATGAATAATATCATGTAATCACTTAATAAAATAAATATAAAATTAGTTTGAATGCCACACATCGGAGACAATACTAAACTCTTTCTATCTAAAGAGAAGATATAAAGATGCACTTCTAGGACACAGTTTAATCACGGTTTAATCACAGTTTAATTCACGTCTTCGCTCTTCGCGGACAATTTTCGCAAACAAATCAGCAGTAAACGCAAGAAGACTCGATAGAATCTCGCGGAACTTTTACCCAGTCTCACGTGGAAAGATGCGTGAGAAATACCTCTAAGCGTACCCCCAGCGTCTCTTATCTCGTCCCGATGATCTGCCGCGGATGCCTCTCGCCGATGCATCGCGATCGATCGCCGATCGTGGAAAAACGGAAAATGATTCCCGGCAACGTGTTTATCGATTTCGAACAAAGGTGCGCCGCTAAACGAAAGCCCCGATAAACGAACTGTAGATCTGTCCGCGGCGATTGCCGGGTTCCACGGCCGATTCATTCGTTCGCGGCAATTACGAAGGAGCCTAAGCTAGCCCTTGGGGGGAGGAGGGAGGGGGAAGGAACGCACACGAGGCTTCAAGCGCGAGTCAACTCTGTCGGCGAACCGACAGAGGCATCGCGTGTACCGCAGATGATATCGCCGGGATGCAACAATAGAGGCGAGCCTCTCTTTCTCATCTCTCTCCTCTCTTTCTTTCACCTCGCCCTCGCTCCCCTCTTTTCGTGGCCCCCCTCACGAAATATTCTCACAGAACAACCTTACATGCCGGATTAACGCACCCACTGGGCTTCCCATTGTCAACAAGCCGAGCACGCACACGGACGCGTATACAGGGTGTCTCTTCTAACTCGAACGTCCTAAACATCGGTACACTGATTTCTCTGTATATGTCGCCAATGCCTCGATGATAAACGTCGCGGAATTATCCCCACTACCGCTGGGTATGAGGGGCCGCGAAGCTCGAGAGACTGGACTTGAGCTTTTGGATTTGTTTGAATGATCAATTTGGGAGCGAAAATTCTGGAAAAATTCACAATTATGTCTGATGTTAGGTATGATATTGTTGAATTTTTTCATAATTTTCTATTGAACAGAACAGGAGAAACAAATGAAAGTAGATGCGATAGAGCTAGAGGGTAGAAAAATCTGTGTCTACAATAATACAGTGTTTTCTCTGTATATGTCGCAAAGGCCTCGATGATAAACGTCGCGGAATTATCCCCACTACAGCGGGGTATGAGGGGCCGCGAAGCTCGAGAGGCCCAGGACGGCGAGGAGTGTAAACATAACACGGCTCGGGTATGTCTCCTGGACGATACAAGACCCCTGTTGTTGACATGTAACGAGTATTCACTGTATTTTCTTTTCACAGCGCTTGCGGAAAATCACTAAAAGAATTAACACTTGTCTGCTTCTAGTGTTGATTTGATACACTTCTTACTGACTCTAAGCAAACTGTTCTGAATTTGTTTGTGGACACATGTGGTACTGTAACAAACATTTTTCACGTTTAACACGTAGACTGCCACAACAGTGTCTACATAATAACAAAATATCGGGGCAACTTATTTAACCCCTTGCCTTATAATATCGAGTCAGACTCGTAGCGTAGAATTTGAACAGTATTAATTAAATATGTAAGTTGTCAATTGCATTTAAATCAGAACAAAGTTCGATCAATCTTTCTCTACGAAACTTTTACAAAAGTTATAATCGCTGAAATCGTAGAATAAATCACAGTGCACGGGAATTGATAATTATAGGTTCGGCAATTATTTTAGTAACCTTCTAGATCCTAACAATGTTTACTTAACTAATGTATTGTAACAAAATTGATTTTCAAATTTGACGAAAACAGTGTCAGGCACTGAAGCGCTGGACAAGGTATTAAAAAAGGAATTTATATGCATTGACATTAACAAATGATTGTAGGAACGATTTATGAGTAATTCCCTAGTCCTCATTATACATTTAGATGACATCTTTCCTTACTGGAAATGTAAATGACCCTCGCGTCTATATGACCAAAACCAGGGACATATAGACGGATAGGGACAAGAAGGCCGAGAAAATGTCTTTCTCCGATACAACGTTGCACGTAGGAACGGACAGCTAAGCTCGAGAGCGGGGTACACCCCGCGATGTTGTGGGCAGTTCCAGGGACAGGAAAACGCGAGGCTTGCAGGGACTTATAGCGAAAATTTACTGTAATTTGCTCGCTGACGTTAGCACGCGCAGTTCTGACACGTTCATTTTGACAATACGATGTCGTCCTAAGCTAAGATGAAGCTAAAAATTGAACGTAAAAATTGAGTGGGATGTTTAGGATGCTGAAGTTAGGTGGGACACCCAGTATACGCGTGCGAGTGAGCGCGAGCGTCTACCTTGCCCCGGCTTCTACAATGCCCCAATATTCCTCAATCTGAAACGGACCGGCGTCTTTCTACGCGATTGTTAACGGGCAGCTCCCATTATGCAGCCGGTGCGCAAGGTCCCCTCGAGTTCCCCGGATCAGGTTGCCCCGATTTCCACTATCAGAATCGGGGACCAGATGCCTGCTTCATTTGTCGTGCTACCGGCGATTTCGAATCCGGTAGAAATTCATTTTGACGACAAATATCCGGAGACAACAATCAACATCCAGGCAACATGTATAAAATTAAAAATAAATAAATTTCTCCTTTCTCGTCTTGCGATTAATTCAAACAATTCTCACCTTTGCACAAAGATCCATAGTCTAGTTGTACACAGGGTGTTCACACTATTACCAGCCAGCGTTTCTCTTGCAAAATAGTAAATATTAGAAGAAAACTGAAAGAGGAAAAGGTAGTACTGTTTTTTTACACGCAACACAGTGGCGTATGTAATTTTGTCGTGTTTATACTATTGGCTTGTCCGGAAATTTCGTGCCGATTTTTAAGGGAAACTCAATTTAAATTTCGATATACATTTATTGAATTATTATAAGTGCCATTTTGTTCCATAATCTATCTCCATCTTTCACGCGACTTGCGTTTTTCGGCGAAAAACTTTTAAATATGATTTTTTATGTCGACCAAAGAGTTAGAATTTTTGTCATTATGGGAATTTTGTATTGACCTAAAGAGATGAAAATCTGAGGGTGTAATGTCTGAATTAATAGGGTGAATGGGGTAGCACATCCTAACCAGCTCCAACCGCTTTTGGAAGAAAAAATCATCAAATGCCTAAGATCACCTTTTTAGACTACGTGCACATACCATTTGTTTTCAGCCATCCTGACATATTCAGACCTATCCTAATGCCAACTACAGAAAAACGGCACGAACTTTCCGAACAACTCAATATTTTGTCAGATACCAGGTGACCTTCAATTTTTGTAAATAGAATGCTGTATATACTTTTATATCGCACGCGTGCCTGGACGAATTCATCCGTACGCTGCACAGTGAGCTTCAAGGTCATGCAAGGTCAGAAGTGGAAGAAACAGTTTAGCCAAGGTCATAATGATAGCCTAGTGATGTCACCATCTTCTTGCCCTTACATTTTGTATTCGAGAATCAGCTCCGTGAACAACCTTCGATCCCAAATCCCCACAAACACGCTCTCCCCAAGTTCCGAAGAATCGCCTGAAGAGAAGGAACATCAGTAGCACTTTAAAAGAAAACGGTTCCGCGTCGCGACCCCGGCTGGTAATTGAAGAAGATGCGCCCCTATCCCGGGGGGCATTCATCTGACAAATCCATTCATCCGTTCACCGGGAGGATCGCGGGATCAGAAGCGGCAGAGCGGCCTTGAACGATCGCGACGCAACGGCATATACACCGTCGGCCGAGAGGAGCAACAACCATCGCATTCCAGCGGCAATGAAAGCGTTCACGATTCGACGAGAGGAACGAAGTCGAACGGTACACCTGAGGCTGGTCACGTCTCTGTCCCCCTTGGACCGAGAAAAATCGCTGGTACCTCGATGGAAACCGTCATTCCGGACGATGACTATCCGATTCCCCGTGCGCTCTCGCGTATCAGCGTCCAGGTCCACGGAAATATTCCGGCGATATCGGTGCTCCTCGAAATATGCCGCGGCGCGTCCGTCGCTCGCACGCTGTACCACAGCTTGATCCCCCGTGTGTTCATTAGCTCGATAATGGGTTACTCGAGCGGAGCTGGAGCTCTCTCGCGAACGGACATTAGATTACACGCATTCCTACTGCCGATACTTTGCTTTAAGAAGCTCACCGTGCCCGTTCCTCGAGCCACCGCTCCTCGTCAGAGAGGATTCCGCCGGCCAGGCGATCCTCGTTTATCGTAATTCGAGCGGGACGAGCAAAAGGGGGGCCTCGAATTCGCCCGGGTACACAATGTCACTCACGGAAAATCCTGCCCCCGGGGGCCAGATAATGCGAATCTACGCGCCTATTAACATTCCAGCCGGGACGAGAACGGGTTAATGTTATTCCCTTCTTGCAGCACGGTGTCCTTCACCGTTCCAGCCCGGTCTTCTAATTAGCCGCGGATTTAATGCCGTATCGATTGATCATTTTAGGAGCCGCGCCGCGAGCGCTTATCAGGAACGCGCCGGGGCTTATTATCATCCGGCCGCGCTGATACGCGTAACGAGCCCGCTAGGAAACGGGGCCTGTCGGTGGCCGATGATCCCCGTTGTGACCGGCCATAATGATTAAACTGCGAATCCTTATGCGAAATAAAAATTTTCCGATGCAATTTTCCCGGCGAGTGAAATTCCATAAAAACATATTCCTTATGTTAATAATCTTAACGAGTCGATAATAATTTAATGGCTTACTTAACGCTTTACCTACCGGCGACTATTATACAATTTTTAAAAGTCTTTATGAGGAATAAAAACTCCAATGCTGTTTTCCCGGCGAGCGACATTCAATGAAAATATATTCCTTCTTTTAATAATCTTAGTGATTCGATAATAATTTAATAGCCTACTTAACGCTTTACCTACCGGCGACTATTATACAATTTTTAAAAGTCTTTATGAGGAATAAAAACTCCAATGCTGTTTTCCCGGCGAGCGACATTCAATGAAAATATATTCCTTCTTTTAATAATCTTAGTGACTCGATAATAATTTAATAGCTTACTTAACTCTTTACCTACCGGCGACTATTATACAATTTTTAAAAGTCTTTATGAGGAATAAAAACTCCAATGCTGTTTTCCCGGCGAGCGACATTCAATGAAAATATATTCCTTCTTTTAATAATCTTAGTGACTCGATAATAATTTAATAGCTTACTTAACGCTTTACCTACCGGCGATTATCACACAATTCTTAAAAGTCCACAGTTGAAGACTTTCCAACGGATACCTGATTTATGACAAAAATGAGTAGGCGTAATTTAAAACAGTAAAAAGATCGAGCGAGTTCGACAATATCGACATACCATTTTTAACATATATAAAAATTATTGGTGAGCAAAATAAGTTTTTACTTGGCTCCTACAGATTGCAATTTAAAAATTTTATTTCGCATAGTCTATCGACGACGATGTCACGGGACACGCTAGATCGCGCGATCCGCCGCATAGATCTCGGTATTAATATTGCGCGCGGATCGTAATGCCTCGCGAGTGCGACACGTGTACCTGTGTGCGTTCACCACACGGCCGCGACCCCGTAATTATATCAGCGACGATTTAAATTCTAATGCTGGTGCAGCGCAGGCGAGTCCGCGCGACACGGCGCGGTTAATGATCTCTCGTCGAGCGGCGGGAGCGAGAGAGAAAAATTAACAGCGCGAAGTGCCCGTCGCAGATCAAAGTGAAACGCGCAGCAGCTTAACGTCGTCACCGGTGTTGTCGAACGTGAAACGACCCGCCGCGCGATATTCGTCGTTAGGACACGAAATAAGCAACATCACCGCGCGACGCGGCCGGCCGTCCAAACGTAACCGGCGACGACGACGATCATGCGAGAGGCTTTTTCCTTTTCACCGGTCGCCTACCGGTGAAACTGCGCGGAGAATCAGCTCGTTAGCCGCATTCTACTTTTCGCAGCGCATTGTGCGCCGAAGAAAGCGATTTTTGCAGATCGGGTTGCTCGTCTTTCGAGCAGCTTCCCCCCACGCTTCCGCCACGACCCGGTCACGTGACGCGTGTCGTCTCCGTCGCGCGTGCGCCGCAATGTCACGTGACTGATCCGGTACTGGCAGAGAGAGGGTCAATTCCCCTCATCTGGCGACACTGGTGCAGCCTTGTTCGACTTATAGTTTTTCACAGTACAGTGTTTTCTCGTTATATGTCAACGACATGGGTCCTGCCAGCGACATATATCATCCACGAGATACTACTCTTTGATCCACGGCGTTCAAGGACTCTCGAGCTTCGAAGCCCCTCAGGAGGTATAGCCCGCGGTAGTGGGGATAGTTCTGCGACTTTTATCAGCCGGGTGTTTGCGACATATATCGCGAAAAGACTGTACATGCTGATTGAAGATGCTTATAAAAATTTTACTCACTAAAAGGAGGAGCAGGCTAATTTTATCCTTGTGGGCGAGAAGTTTTATTGTATTCATAAACATGTTAGAATATTTTTTTTGATACACAGAAACGTCTTGGAAATATCCTCAATGTAAGAAATGTCCTTTAGAAAGGTTCTTCGTGTTAGAAAATATTGGAACATTTGGCAAAATTTTGTAGTCGATCTAACAGTAAATAAAGCATAGATTACGGAAAGAATTTTTCAAAATGTCCTAAAACTCTCGAAGAATGGTAGCTGGTAGAAATGAATTTAATAAAAATTTCTATATTTCTTGCATATTGAATATTATTGATCCGCTAAGTGGCTAATAAAACAGCTATACAATTATTATTGCATTTTACCATTTTATTGGTTCCCAAACCAGCACCTATATACAACCGCGTCCGCAAAATCCGGTTTGCAAGGGTTTGCAGGAAACACACTAGCCGATAAGTTTTGCAATAAAACGCGCAAGCTGGGAGAATTTTCCACGGGAAAACAGACCAGCGTTTGACGTCCGTGACAGTTTTGTAAGGCAATATGTCGCAGGATCTTGTACGAACCACATCGTAGAGCTCGACCAAATACGGTAATCCTGGATTAATAGGAGCTGTACGGAACCGTGTTGCGAATATTCTTGATGGTGTTAGGTGATCAGAGAATTGCTGGCCGTGGAATTGTTATTTCTGTTCAGTTTGCTTGGTCCTTCAATGAGAAACAGCGAACGTTGGCAAAATAAAGAAAAAAAAAACTCGAACCGACCCTAAAACTGCTTGCTTAGATTCTCACAACAATTCCCATAACTTCTGGAACATCGTACGAAAAAAATTGCCGTTAAACGAAAACTACTCTAACACTATTACAATAATACTGCAGTCATCAATTTTATAGTTCAAAATTATTTTTGATTGGTACGAGACTGGTAACTATATCTTTAATTAATATTAAATTTATGACACGCTGAGAAATACTGTTTTGCTTCATGAAAGTGATAAGATTAAATTTATTTAAATTTTGCGCAGTATTACCATACGACAGAGGTGCTCGGCACAGCCATTAGCGGGCGCCCGCCGTTGCCCGTGGGCACAGCCACGGGCAAGTGACTTAGCGGAGTAGGGATAGGCCGTAGCTCAGCTGTAGCTGGCCACGTAGCTAGGACAATGCGTGTGACAAATACATGCAGCCTTGCCCGCAGGGGCGTGGCTTCGTGACCGCCGTTCTGAGTATGCAGCGCACACTATACACAGGGCAAGAAAATTCTTGTACGGGCAGACACTGAACAGCTCTCTGCCATACGAGATCGTATGAAGGAATTGAATGAATCATTTCCCACGTATCTTTACAATTTCAATCATTGTCAGGTAAAAAATATATGAAATGACTTGACCGCCGGTAATTTACTGTTAATTAATGGTCAAAGGCAATTCTACCTGAAACTTTAACCATCGTTTCATCCATAGTTCATGGGAATTCCTAGGGAGTCACGTATTCTATACTCAACAAAACTCACTGACTTAAGATCAGCTTCAAGATGAAGGTTTTGACACTTGGAAAGTCCAGTGTATTCGAGTATGCGGGTCAATCGGATAGGGTTACCACAATACAGGGATAGTGTAACATCCGATGAAACACCTTCGTCTCTAAAATATAAATCACGATTTCCATTTGCAAAGTGTTACATGCACGCAAAAATTTAAATCTTGTTGTACCGTTTATGCACAACGATTTCCATTGGTTAAACTATAGGTACCCAATCGATATAAATTTTTTGAAAAACGTTTCTTTCATGAATTCAAATAATGGTCGCATAAAAATATATTTGTAATGAAATCGGTTCATCTTGTATATGAATTACAGCAACATAGACTGGAAAATGTCTATGGAATATAGTTTTTGATTTTACTTTTATTTACACATGTACAATTCTCTAAAAATCGTGCGACTATGTTCAAACATATTTGCGAGTGTAAAGAACGGATTGCAGTTCGAAGAAACGGAATACAGTGGTTTCTCTGTATATGTCGCCAAGGCCTCGATGATAAACGTCGCGAAATTATCCCCACTACCGCGCGGTATATCCCATGAGGAGCCACAAAGAGATACTGGACTTGAACTTTTGGATTTGTTTGAATGTTCAATTTGGGAGCGAAAATTCTGGAAAAATTCACAATTATGTCTGCTATTAGGTATGACATTGTTGAATTTTTTCAGAAGTTTCTATTGAACAGAACAGGAGAAATAAATGAAAGTAGATGGAATAAAGCTAGAAGGTACAAAAATCTATGTCTACAACAATACAGTGGTTTCTCTATATATGTCGCAAAGGCCTGGACGATAAACGTCGCGGAATTATCCCCACTACCGCGGGGTATACCCCGTCAGGGACACCGGGGAGTGTAAACATAACACAGCTCGGGTATACCCCCTGGACGATACATGACGCTGGCAAGACTCGTGTTGTTGACATATATCGAGAATTCACTGTACTGGAGAAAAAGCTACATTAACGGAACGTTGACGTAATCGATACGATGGTTAGCGAGGTACCTGCAACGGTAACAGGCAAAAATCGCGGCGGCGCAATGAAACCAGCGTTACGTTGGTCGTCCCAGCCATGAACGGGTCGTTAGGCTCCGTTCGTTTACGTGACAACGGCTTATTAGTCGCTATGAGCGTTGCGTAACAATGATATAAATGTGCGATGGCTGATCGGGATACATTAACGGAGTGAAACGCGACAGATCGCTCAGAGGGAAACGTATAATGAACGGTTTCGATCTCGCGGAACAACCGAGATACATATACCTGAGCACACCGGCAAAGAAAGCGGCGGGTAAACATGTCCGCGCGAACAGGTTTCCCAGTTTCTTAATGGTTTCCATAGTACTCTTTGCTTTATTGTTCTCTCTCCTTAAACCAATCTCAAACACCGTCATGTAATTCCATTCCCGGCTAAAGCACTCCGCAATCTTGTCCATTCGAATTCCTTCAAAATCACACACTGTACACTGTTACAATCCACCGTTATTATTCCATAGCCATCAATGTTGCGGTTAAATTATATAACTTCGACACCGTACCGTTCGATTAGGCGCTTCGATAATGTTTCAAGCGCCGCGGCGCTTTTTGACTGCGATATCCCGTTTGGTAATTGCGGACTTCCGCCGGGACATATAATAATCCACTGCGGCGAGATAATTGATAAATTCTACTGCAAATATATAGGGTAAGGGATCCAATTACCTATATTAATTATTCTTATTTTTAAAGTACAATGGATATTAAAAAAAGAGATATATTACATATATACAATATTAATTTTGTTTTAATGAAAAAATTTAATATCTCTTTTTTAATATTATAATGCATTAAAAGTAAGTATAATTAATATAGGGCACAGTGATTGGATCCCTTACCCTAGTGTTAGATTGTTAGAATCTAATTGGAATTATAAGATTATTAATAGACTGCGGATCTTTAAATAAAAATTGCCTGTTGCGAGACACAGCAGCCACTCAGTAATTTCTTCCAGGACAGAATTAGTTTTTGTTGATTTGAAAATGTATGTGGCCTCTCGTCAATGGTTCAGGGATCAGCAGAAAAATTCCAGGTCCGAGGGTGCGGCAGGTAGTCGGTTCCAATTAAATCAGAAAAGTTACAATTTCTCTGAGAAATCACAACAGAAGATCAACGACTCCCACGCAGAACATTCCCCGGGACTGAACTCGTCACCACCAAAATTTCTCTTCTCCCACCGTCCAGCTCCGACACCGATAAAACAGGATGAAACAAAATCGAGCCGAAGCGGCCCAAGAGGACTGGGCACGTTCGATGATCCCGGTCCCAGCGACACTTCGATTTTAATTACCCGTCCGCGCATGTAAACAGCGCTACGAGTAATCCGAAAAGAGCAGGATGCCTCTCGTTAATGGGCCAAGGATCAACCGAAAAATTCCAGGTCCGTGGGCCCGGCAGCTAGTAGGTTCCAATTAAATCAGAAAAGAACGAACCCGACCGGTGCGCTGCGCGATCCTAAAAAGAAACTCGAATCGGCCGAAGAGGAGACGAGGAAGAGGGAGAGAGCGAATAGGAGAGGTTGGAATAAGCAAAGGAGGGGAGGGGGCGGAGGGGGATCTTTGGAGGTGGCATTTTTCCAGCGGGCTGGAATACCTGCAGCTGAAAGAGATACGTCACGCACACACGCGCCCGTACGGAGGGAGGAGACGGAGATATATATATATATATATATATATATATATATATATATAGAGGGGGGGGGGAGAGAAAGAGAGAGAGCAGCGTTACCGGACAATGCCGTTTCTGCGCTACGACGACGTGCGTACGAGGTGACTGCCTGTGTTCGGTGTTTCGCGAACAAATGGGAGAGCATCGTGCCGGCACCCTGGCCCCGTGGCAAGGGGACCAAGGGGCCACGGGGCAACGACGACGAGGACGAAGAAGAAGAAGAAGTGGAAGAAGAAGAAGAAAAGGTTGAAAGCATTGTTCCTGGCCCCTCGCCCCACCTGCCCGGCCCCGCTCGTTTTTCGTCCCACCACATTTCATACCGATGCACCATGCGGCTCTCCTCAGATTCTCTCTCTCTCTCTCTCTCTCTCTCTTTTCTCTTGTCGCCTCCTTCCACCGAAGCCACCTCAAACGCACCGGCCCGTGCTCAGGTGTGCTCCATTGTTAAACGCCCCACATATCGCGTACGCGCTCCTCGCTTACCCTCTTTATTATGTGTTTGCCCATTATAACGAGAGCGAGACAGAAAGCGCGGAGGGGTGGGGGAACGGGGCGGGGCGGAGAATGAAAAAGAAAAAGCGGGCGGGGGGGACGGGGGGCAATAGATGTAGAGCCACTGGCTCCGAGGGATCAAGTGGCGCATTGTACGACAAACGGGATGCCTCTTCTGCAGACGGTTTTTGGCGATTTTTCGGTCGGTCGATCGTTGGATGCTGTCTGGAGGAATGATCGAGCGGGATTTAGTGGTAGGTTAGGAAATCTGTGAAACGAAACCGGGGAATAAAATTTTAAAAAAATTCTTGCAAGCGTTAGGGATAGATTCACACATTGTATTTAGCTCCCTAAAATCAACGGAGGTGATTTTTATTTTGTAGAAAGAGATCCGCATCGACCCCATCGAGAGTCTCGATCGCAGTCCCCAGCGTCAGAGAATAATAAAGCCCGTTGGACCGGTAGATCTACGGAGCGGATCGCGGAACCGGTTACCAGAAAACGGTTCGGCATCGTGACAGGTTGAAAAGCGTTTTACAATGTTACACGGGGTCGCGGTTACGAGCCTCGGAAGAGGAACGGCCAGGATCCAAGGCGTCGGTATATTTCGCTTTGTTTTATCCCGGCGCGGCGCGGCGCGGCGTGGTCGTGAGGGGTGTAAAATGCGTGCGGAGTACGTGCTAAGACAAGGGTCACCGATACACCTGCGCGCCGGTGCTTCTAGAGCGCGATAATATAGGATTCTGATCCGACAACTGCGACCGGTATCTTCTTCCCCCTTCTCGCCTGGCCTCTCTCTCTCGCTCTCTCTCTCTCTTTTCTCGAGAGGGGGGAACATAATGCCGTGTAGAGCGCGGGCACTCATAACGCCCGTGGAAGGCGAACCTGTTGAGATATAGCCCGGGTAGTGTTTCAATCGCGCGGGGCGAACGGACCGTCGACAATGATACGCGCGTACGTATGCAAAACCTATTACAATATTGGATACCCGGCCCATGCATCACGATAGTCGAAATAAATCAACCGCGAACAAGCACCGACGCGGTCAGCGGAGAGTCTTAAATAATTTACTAATTTTTCAATAGGCCGACCCGAAAGGTCGTGCCGGCCAGTGCCGCGTAAATCCCTTCGCCTCTCCCTTTCTCCCCCTTTCTCTCTCTCTCTCCCACGATCCCTCGCTCTTTCTTTTCCTCTATTTCCGCCGGGGTTCGACGGAGCCCTCTCCCGTTGAGCGAGTATTCCATGGGCGTTGGAAACCGACGGGAAATCCCGGGGCCGCTTGAAAAATCCGCGAGAGCGTAGCTGCTATCCCCGTGCGTGGTGCACGAGGCGGCAATAAAGAGCCATAGCTCTTCGCAACAGTGCGGATCCGCGAAATGCTTCCGCAAACCGAGCAACAAAACGCGACGTGCTCGTTGCCCGGCGAACATAATGTAAACATTTGCCGAACCGGCAAAAATCCTTACTTATTGCCCCACAGTTTCCTCGACGGGCCTGCTCGGGTCACGGCCAGCCCTCCCGTGGAAAATCCGCCGCGACGCTGACAGTACGTAAATTCGCGTGATTTAGCGTTACGAGAGCCTTTGAATTTTCTTTCTTTTATTAGGAAATCTCTTGTGAGATTTATTGGAACTTAATATAAATTACAGAGCAATACAAAGTATAGCGTATAGCCTAGCGTATACCCAAAAACATAGCCTTTCAATTACGGTGGAGTTTAATTTAAGGGGTACAGTGTTTACTCGATATATGTCCAAAACGCGGGTCTAGACAGGTACATATATCGGCCAGGAGATACGGAAAAGGAATCGTAGAAAAGGACAGCGAAGAGACCTCGGTTTGTGACCCCTCATAGGATATACCCCGCGATAGTGGGGATAGTTCTGTGACTTTTATCGGCTAGGCGTTTGCGACATGTATAGAGTAAACACTGTATTGTGTGCTGAATTTATTTATTCGTAGAAGCGATCTGCTTTATGGATCAAAATTCCGAGTTACCTGATACCGAAGTTTTCACCTTACGCTATAATCTATTCAGTTAACTTTAGTACGAATAAATTGACGTTCGCGGACATTAATTTGATGAGAATCGTTGATTGAATATGACTGGATATGATTGAATATGACTAATGTGTACAGCCTGGTAAAAGTAAGATGGATTCAATTAAATTTTCTACGGTGTACATGTCCACGTTGCCTAGCAATATTAAACGTTCGAATTGCAAAAGAAGTTTTTAATTTCGGAACACCGTATATCGTCCATCGCCAAGCAGAAGCATTACGCAATCCTCGTACCAGAGACTCGCCCCTCGAGTGAAATAAAAGAAACCCGATTGGTCGGAAATGCTGTCAATCTCGTTGGGCAATAATGAGTCCCATTAACGTGCAAAACGATATTGAAAGATCAGAGATCCGCGACGATCGGCTCTCGGGCCGAGGTGTCGTCCGCGGCAGAAGAAGAGCCCTGCGTTCGTTAATTTTTAATGGAGCATTTTTTCGTATCGCGGCTCCCGTCGATGGCCGGCGGATCGATTAGCGGAACACCTGTACGCGTTCGCATAATTTAAACGTGCGAGCGGCGGTTCTCCCCGCGCCGCGTCGCGTCGCGTCGTCGTCTGCCGACGAATTTCACTTTGCCCACCACCATTTCTCATCCCGTCATTTCCCTCGGCCGCTTCCAGTTTCTAGCGCGTCGTTAGATATATACTCGGCGCTCGCCGAAACGAGCAAAAAACTGTTTAATTTTCACCGTTAAATAAATTTCTCTGGGTAAAGATCACACGGCCGGGAGACTTTCACGCGTGCGCGAAAAATCGCGGGATCGCAAACAGCAGGCGCGAGCGCGCGCGCTCATGTTCCGTGATACGGCCAACGTAAAGTTACGCCAACCTGGACACTCAATACCGCCCGGTAATGAAACATTTAACGCGCGTGCACTTATCGGCCGCGATCTCGTAATAAACAACGGACGAAGAGGCGTGATAATTCGAGCTGTCGCGGTTAAGGCTTTCGCGCACCCTCGAGCGTTCCCGTTGCATAATCGCAACGAGCATGGCAACGGCCGACGGAAGATGGGCTCTGAAACGCGGCACAATGCGGATTTTATGGTATCCAAATGGAAAAACTAGCTTCCCCGTTGGTACTACTTCACCTGATGCTGTAATTGGACTGGTTGGAGAATTGAAAACCAGCTTGAACATAAATCGAGGAGTCTCGAGACCATTTCCTAATGAGTACATCAATCATTAGCATTGTTTATATCAATTTGACCCGTGGTTAACCTCTACTTTTGATTATATTTCTTGTCATAAAATAAAGTAAACTCGCGTCCAAATCGGCAGTGATTTCTATCACATTATTGGTCTTGAAGGTCATCTGAAGGTCACGATACAAACATACTCAAGTGTATTCTTAGCGATATCACCTGACTAAAACAATTCGTTTTTCAAGCCATCCAAACGCCATTCCCCATGTCATGAACAACAAAAGCGACATTTATCCTCTATGACAATTCCTGAATGACATATGAAGGTCACGATACAAACATACTCAAATGTATTCTTAGCGATATCACCTGACTAAAACAGTTCGTTTTTCAAGCCATTCATTAGTCGAACCCATCCAAATTACGCCATTCCCCATGTCATGAACAACAAAAGCGACATTTATCCTCTATGACAATTCCTGTATGACATCTGGAGGTCACGATACAAATGTACTCAAATGTATTCTTGGTGAAATCACCTGACTAAAACAATTCGTTTCTCAAGCCATTCATTAGTCGAAGCCATCCAAATTACGCCATTCCCCATGTCATGAACAACAAAAGCGACATTTATCCTCTATGACAATTCCTGAATGACATATGAAGGTCACGATACAAACATACTCAAATGTATTCTTAGCGAAATCACCTGACTAAAACAATTCGTTTCTCAAGCCATTCATTAGTCGAAGCCATCCAAATTACGCCATTCCCCATGTCATGAACAACAAAAGCGACATTTATCCTCTATGACAATTCCTGTATGACATTTGGAGGTCACGATACAAACATATTCAAATGTATTCTTAGTGAAATCACCTGACTAAAACAGTTCGTTTTTCAAGCCATTCATTAGTCGAAGCCATCCAAATTACGCCATTCCCCATGTCATGAACAACAAAAGCGACATTTATCCTCTATGACAATTCCCGAATGACATATGAAGGTCACGATACAAACATACTCAAATGTATTCTTAGCGAAATCACCTGACTAAAACAATTCGTTTCTCAAGCCATTCATTAGTTGTAGCCATCGAAATTACGCCATTCCCCGTTTCATAAATAACAAAAGGGACATATAGCCTGTACGATATTTATTTGTGTACACAAATAGAAGCTCGGAATTCGATTTATACTTTCAGCAGTCGCCTTTTTCCGCCGACATTTTCCAACACAATCGAGTCGGTAATCGACGTTTGACATCGGGACCCGCGTTCCGCTTTCTCATAAATATTGTTCTGCAACCTAGTGCATCAAGGATGTAGTACTGCCGCGAGTATCGTCCTTTCTTCTGCACCGCAGAACCTTAGAAAGTTTCCGTCTGTTACGTCTGTCGGTTACGCGCGTCGAATCCGGCGCCGATTCTCTAATTCATCTGGGATCTGCGCGATTTATCGCGGGATCAAGCGGCGCGCTCCGCCGTTTCTTCAGGGGGGACACGGTGGTTTCTTTGCCCCGTGGGTAAACCGTCTCTGAATACCAGCGTTCCACAATAATTCGCCTTGACTTTTGTTCGGAGCAGCTGAGTTATGTCCGCGAGGTTCGAGAGCAGCGCATCGCCTCGAGACAATCGTTGCATTCTGCTGTCGCGCTGGCATACCCGTCAATATCGATGCATGTTCCTCACCGTGCTGTTTCTTTTCTGTTATACGGGTTCATTATCTGATAAAATGTCGGCGGCGATTGCTTATTCTCCGCGGAAAGAATGTGGCCATTCAGTGTTCACGTAGACACGCGTAGAAATCGGTCTTGGTGCTGGTAGAATCGGTCGGTGGACGTTCTATGTCAGTGGTTCTCAATTAGGGGATGTTCACTATTAAGGGCGGCGCCAAAGGGTACGTATAACTTTACAAAAAAATGCTAGATTGCACTTCTTTTTGCTTCGAGAAAAGAGTTGGTACCATTTTGATCAACAATTTTTATTTCTGCTTCAATTTCTGGTCCAGTGTCTGGAGTTACGGCGAATAGCCATTTTCCGAATTTTTCTATGAAATGTAATTTTATAATCAGTTCTATAATTATTGTATAGAACAAAAATAATTTTAACAAAAATAATAACAAGAAAATGCTTTCTTAATGTTAGAAAGTTTCTTAATATATTTCTGCTTCAATTTCTGGTGCAGTGTCTGGAGTTACGGCGAATAGCCATTTTCTGATTTGTTTACGAAATGTAATTTTATAATCATAGATCTGTAATTATTGTATAGAATAAAAATATTTTTTGGCTGTTTTCTGAGAAAATATTGTACCTAGTGTTCCAAGTTTGGTGCCATTCATTCTTTCTTAATGTTAGCTCAATATTTAAACTTGTTTACAATGTTAGGAATGCAATATTACCCGGAGGAGTTTTTCGAAAAATAAATAAATGAATGTATACAGCTCGGCTTGATTCTGTTCATTTTTCAACAATACGTTAATAATTAAATATATTCAATAAGTATGTTAAGAAGCGAGGTTGAAAACCACTATTGTTCGCAGATCAAGAGAACTAGGATTCATGAGTTGCAATACTATCTGCCATAACGTATTAGACATTTTACAATTTACGATTCGAATTCTGCAGTGAAAGCCTTGTAGTGTTAAAAATGCTACGGGAATGAATATTCCTACAACAAAGTGATTGATGATGATGGTATTGTTAATAATTATAACCTGACGGTGATCGAATCATATATTCTTAACAATTCTATCAACTATTATACGGCAATTGAAAACCATTGAGCTATACCTAGGATTGAAGTAGAATTATTAATTACCTAGCTGCAATTTTTTATGTAATTTATATTCGTCTTCACTGTGTAATTATGGTGGTACTAGTAAAGTATATATTAAAAGAATTTTGTAGTTCCGTTTAGAAAACAAGGTACAGACAGTAGATATTATACAGGCTAAAATATACTTTAATTTATATTTATGAAAATTTTTCATAATGTTTAAGGAAAGTTTCGCAATGGCAACAATTGTAATCTGTGTTTCGGAAGAAGATACCAGAAGTCATAATAGCTGTCCACCCCACTCCTATGTTGCAAACCTGAAATAAGAGGAGTGGGGAGGGCAGTTATTATGACATATACCTTACTTCGAACATTAAACCATAGTTACTTGGGACATCCTGAATTTACGGGCCGCCTTTACCCTAAAAATCGTGTGGTGAGAATTATTATTATTATCAACAGTCTATATAGTCTACATAGTTTCGAAGGTGGCGCCTAGAATGCAAGAACTATTCGCAACAATTCCATCTAAAGTAACCTAACGTAATCAGACAATACAGTTCTAGGTTAAATGGAAAACAAACAACATCCACACTGACTTCTTTCGCCACGTTTCCAGCAACAAGTGATCTAAACCTACGTCGATCAAATTAACCACAATTGTATCAAAATAAGACGAACATCTTCTCACACCAAAACAGAACTTTCAACCCGGCAATTCTCGAACAAAGGAAAAACACAAAAGACTTACTTTCACCGGCAGCGTATTAATATTCATCGGCCGAATATGTTGTTTCGATTGTTTGCAAACAGTCCACCTTTACAACGTACACATCCGCACACTTTGACAATAGTTCTCAGATTGACAAAACACGGTGAAACACGATCATACGCACACGAACAACCATTGATTGTCATCACGAGGAACGATTGAATTAATACATTCACCGGACTGTCGATCGTTGTATATAAACACCGACCATAATTTCACGTATAGTGGAAAGATTACGGAACATCACTCGTGTCCTTTTTCGATCGACAACATGCGACGACTACATAGCAGCATGTTGCCATATTGGTCTTTTCATAGTGACAGATGAGGCGCGCTAATGCTCCAAGCGGATAAACTCGAAATTACAGCATCGCGTACATGCGGTAGTGTTTACAAACGCGCTGTACCGCACCGCTCCGCACGGGAAACTTTATTTAAAGATCAATCCCTGTGACGACTTTTACGGATTTTCTTTTGGTAAATATATTGATTGTAAACATTATAAATTGTTGGGTATTTCCAGTCACAGTTAAAGTATTATTTTTCAAGGAAATATTATAGCGAAGGTTGTCGATGCGTTTATAGATACTTTTAAGTTATAGAATGTAGTAGAATAAATGCGTGAATTTATTGCCTACATGCATATTTTTCAGGAATAGTTCAACTCTATTCTGGACTCATTTATCATCAAACTGTGACTATTTATGCAAATGTACAACTTTGAGGAATATTAAAGAAGACTAGTTAAAATTTTCAGTGGATTTTATAAAAGTTTAATTCAGTAAAAGTTTTTTTAGTCAGCCGTTAATTTAACTTATATATTTTCGTTATTTTTATCGTGTCATCTTTGTTACGCAGAAAACAGAACAAAACACAATTACAATCATATAATTTATACAGTACTATACCTAGGACACTGAAGTTTCCAAGATGATACTTTGTACTTAATACAGACCAATCTAATGATACATAATACCATTTAGGACACTAAATCTGCCAGCTTCTAATTGCAGGCTAATGAACCTCGTGGACTCTACGAAGACTCGTAGAACCAACCGGAAGCGCGCATTCTAATTCTACAGTATCCACGTTACCATTACACCGTCACCAGCAACTGCTCCACCAAATCCACTCACAGCAACAATTTTCGAAAATCGAAGAAACTAGCCTGAACAAATTCCAGAGCTTCATGAACCGCAGCTCGCGGAGCCGCTCGCGCATCCTAATTGCACATCTATTCTAATTACCCACGGTGTTCCGCGGCCATCGTCGACCCGGTCTCCCGGCGTTAGTGTTGTTAATCGATCCACGTACGTCCGTCATAGCCGGCGATTCGTTCCTCGGTGGCTCGATTAGCGATTCAGATCACCGACGGAGTAAGACATTACGCGGACGGAGTAATTACAGGCAGCGGTGCTAGTTCTGAGGAGTTCCGTAGATTTTTCTGCCGGCGGTAATGCGTCCGTTTAGGCCTTGTCCGGTAATTAACGTCTCGCTGGTTTGAAATTTAGCGGGCATAATCGCGCGGGTTAATTAGCCGGGTGGAATTTGAGGTATCCGATCGTGAGGGGAAGCCGGGAATAAGGGGACAAGCACGCGCGGCGTAGCGATCGAGGCGCGTGTAGATCGGGCGTCCTTGCCAGAGCCAAATAGGCTGTTGGCGACATCTACGGTGGCGCCAATCCTGGTCTCCGCCATTCGGACACGTTCCGTTTCGTCCCGGACAAGGTGGAAAAGGGCAGTCCCCGCGAGTAGGGACCGAGCAGTTGCACGAGGAAGCAGAAACGAAGGTGACGAAGAACGAGAACGACCAGGGTCTACGATTCAGCCCGCGACCTCTCCGAACAGGCCACAGGGTCCGAGGAGAAAAAAACTCCTTCTTCTTCTTCTTCTTCTAGCAAAACCCAGCGTCGGGTAATATACGATCCTAGGGTCCCGACCGAGAGCGTCCAACGTTTATCTCTTTCCGATACGGAAGTCTGCCGCCAAGAATTAATTGCCTTCCGTGGCACCTTACCACGGCCACGGCGAGTCCCGATGCAATATCTGTTCCTCTACGAGCCATTAGCCGGGCGCATACTTTACATTAGAAAGCACGTAAGCGAACCGTGGCCACAACGAGGAGACCTGTTCAACGGCGAAACCTTGTTTCGCGGAATTCTCGCCTCTGCGATTGGCTCACACGGAAAAATCTCGGGGGAAAAGTTATCGGCCTGCTGGGGATCGTTAGGGGACCCCGTTTCGAGAACCTTGCC